>NW_028138889.1:0-171889 GCF_964270905.1 Leucopleurus acutus | reverse complement strand
ACATAAGTACCACATCTCTATCCATTTTTTCCCTCCAGAGACATTTAAGTTATATCCTAGTCGAGGATCTTTTAAACAGAGAGGCAGTAAACATTGGGGTGCCTGTGTCCTCTCGATTTTTGTTTTTCCCAAGATATACGCCCATGAGTGCAAGTGCCCTATGCTCTGTAGCTCATTTTTTAGATGCTTTAGTAAACACAATACACTTCTCCAGAATGGCCGTTGGCAATATACATTTCCACTATAAGCCTCACAGGGCTCCCTCTTCTCCTTGCCCTGTCCTGCATTTCTGGCGTTTACACTTTATGAGGATGGCTCTTCTGACTGATGCGAAGTGATATCTTTTGTAGTATTGATTTCCAGTGCCCACCTGTTTGGTTGGCTAAAAAAGTGTATGCCCTTTTCTTGAATATATACAGAAAAAAACGCATACAGCCTTTTTGGCCAACTGCAATGTCGGAAATGTTCAGCCCCTTTTCTTGTGCTTAATGGCGAATCCTTTCTACCTCCTCAAATCCCTTTCCTGCCATTCTCCCTTGCTTGCCAATCCTTTTCTTTGACTTTCCTCAAGACATTTTTCAGTGATAGATATTTTCAACTCTGCAGTTTTGTGAATTTTACTGCCCCTGAGTTCCATTGTTCAACTTGTGTTTATGGGAACTGGCCACAAAGCAGTGGGATTTCCTCAAGCCCTATACTGTTTCCATGGGCAACCCTAGCCTTTGGTCAATTCATCTTCCTGATTGGAAATTAGAGTGACATGTGCCTGTCTGAACACCTAGGACTTGTCTCTCATTGTTCCTCATCCTTCCGCTTCATCCTCTGGACAAATTCCAAACTGTACGCAACAGGATGTTGACAGTGTTGACATCTCCAAGTGGGGAGACTGTTAGTAAAGACGCTGGAGGGGTGAACCCGAGCACCAGGAGATGAGGAGATGAGATGCCTTTTCCAAACTCTTCCCGATCAGACGGTATACCATCCTCTGGGTGTGACAGACATGTTTTAGCAGTAGGAAGAGTCCCATTCATGTAAGGAGAACACCAGGGCTTTTTCAAAATCAGTGTCTCCCCGAAACCCAAACTGGGGAGTTTTTTAAGCTACGGCTACACATATGTTCATTAAGGGCCTTGGGAAGTAGGCAGAGTCCAAACTTTAGATGACTGAAGTCTTCAGGGTCAGAAGCACTCACCACCGGCTTCCCTTAGGTTACACTTTAACTGTCATTGATAGATGATGTCAATAAAAATATCTATTCTTTTTCCGATTATTTCCCCTTATAGGTTATTGCACAATATTGAGTGTAGTTCCCTGTGCTATACAGTAGTTCCTTGTTGATGATCTATTTTATACATAGCAGTGTGTATGTGTTAATTCCAAACTGTTAATTTATCCCTCCTCCCACCTTTCCCCTTTGGTAATAATAAATTATAAGATTTTATACTTCTCAGAAATGGGGGAGCTGAAAGAGAGGTATCATTTTCAATGGAAAAGCATTTAAAACAAGATTGAAGCTTTAACCAAGATTATTAGATGTACATCCTTGGAAAGAAATCACTTCATTTCTCTAATATTGACCTGACAAATAAGACAAACCTTTTCACTGAACTTGCTTATAATAAAGTGATGGAAATATCAAATGGAAGTGTTAGAAACATCTTATTTTACCCGAGCCTTATAAACTGTTCTATGTTAACTACAGTTTGGCTCACACATCTGTTCATTGAAGTTACAATAGTCTCAATTTCTGTTACTGATCCTCCAGAGTGGACCCCAACAAGGGTCCCCCTGCCCAGTGTCATTGGGGCCAACAGATCGAGACTGAGTTTGGTTCCCAAGCAAAGGAAACTTTATATTTTCATCAGAGAATGGAGAGGTGAGAGCATGCACTACCCCGTGGGCTGTGGGCTGGGCTGCTGTGTAGAGATCCTGTCAGAGTCAGTGAGAGGGAGGGGGCGGAGCTCTCAAGGGCCGGGTTGGCTGCAGCTCAGGCTCTATATCTCGGAGTCTGCACTGGGCCCCAGGAGCTGAGGTGTCGACCCAGCCATTCTGCACCAGGAAATCTGGTCTGAAGTGCCGGGTGTGGAACCTCTGCATGCGGGACCCTAGGAGCACGTGAAATTAGACAAAGCACAAAGGATAAAAAAGGTCAGACTTGACTTTATTGCCCACATTCTATTTTTATCTCCCAGGGATTTTTAATGGGCTTTGCTGGGGACAAACCCCTCCTCTGCCTTTTGTCCCGTTCCTCATTCTTGGAGTGCTGAGGGTGCAGACCCTTCTTCTGTAACTGCTGAGTGCTGAGTTGGGAGCCCTCATACCAGGGGACGAGGGTCAGAACTTCTCCCCAGCAGCCTCCAGGTGACGTTGATTGGCCCCAGGACCCCTGCCTCCCTGCTCGTCCGCCTGAGCACCAGCATTGGAAGTGTTATAGATTCTAATGACCTTTAAGGGTCCAGGAAAGAGATGTGCAGAGACGCTGTGGGGGCCGGTTTCACCCCGCCCCACATTTGTTCGGCCACCTTAGGCTGACCGTTTCTGCCAGCCTAGATGCTCTGACCAGTAGTCTGCTCTTTCTTCAATTAGGCCCCTGAATTAACGTAAAAACAGCACCAGGTGTCAGAGCCCTGCCCGCTCAACTCCCAGACAGTCCAGGGTCAGTGGTGATCAAGGACCATGATGGCCACTGAGTCAACAGCCTTTTGAAGTAAACAGGAGTCCAGCCGGTCTTATTGGCCACCATCATCACGGTGTCTGTAGGCTTTTCTATGGTGACAGTGTGATATACGGTTCCCCCGCCAAGATTATTAGCTCCCCTCCGGGTGCAGGAAGTCCTGCAAGCAGTAGTCTACTCCTTCGGGACACACTATTGTTGTTTTATGAGAGAAACTCCAGGTCAAGTGATGTTCACACGAGTCGTCATGGTGCCCTGTTGCCCCCGGTTATCTCTCTGGATGTTGGAGTTGGAGGGCCTCCTCACTCGAGGTCGGTGTGCCCACGGAGCGAACCCTGCAACTTCAGGGCATGGTTGGTGATTAGGATCACCACGTGGGGTCCTTTTCCCTTAGGAGGGAGGTGGCCTTTTGGGCTGCTGATTTCCAGGTTTTTAGATACCGCCAGTATCTTGGCCAGATGTGGCAGTGGGCCAAGCCCCTTGGTGACTGTAGTTTATCCTACCTGGATGGCATTCTTGCGTTGTTCCATTTCAAGTGGTCCCAGTTTTTGCACTAATTCTCCAATGGCGATTCACCTTTCACCGGGAATGGAAAGGTCAAAGGGTTTAGCTCAATTAGGGAGTTCCAGGGCAAGGGTCTGAATTGACTGCTCTTTCCATTCTTGAAAGGCCACTTCTGGATTCTGTTCAAAAGGATCATCATCTTTTCCTTTCAGTGTTTCATATAGAGGCCCAGCTAGTAGACTGTAGTTAGGGATCCAGAAGCAGCAAACCCTGGCCTCCCCAGGAACCCCTAAGCTGTCTTCTAGTTTTAGAAAGGGGTAAGGCTGCAAATGGTTTCTTCCCTTTCCTGGGATGGGCTTCTCTGACCTTGTGTGAGAATGAAGCCCAGGCAGGTCACTGCAGTCTGTGATATTTGAGCTTTTTCTTGGACAACTTCTATCCTTTATTGGCTTGGTAGTTCAGAGGCCTCCTTAGTAGGGCTGGCGATCAGAATGTCGTCTGCATATTGAAGGAGGGTTTCCTTTTCCAGAGGTAGAACTTTTCGGTCTTTAGCTAAGCTTTCCCCAAAGATGGTGTGGGAATTTTTGAACCCTTGGGGCAAGACGGCCCGGAAGTATTGTTTTAGTTGTATGTTGAGTCCTGCCACTCACAAGCCAAAATTTCTTGTGACTCTGGGACTAATGGAATACAAAAGAAGGCATCATTGAAGACTAATACAGAATACCATGTCCTGGTGGTTGGTAGAATGACCAGCAGGGTGTAGGAATCAGGAGCAACTGGAGGTATATCCTCGGTGGCTTCACTGACTGTCCTGACATCCTTTACCAGGTCCCCAGCAGCCCATGGGGCTCTCGTGGTCAGGCCAATCCCAGGATATGGAGCTCTCCTGGGCAGGTACCCCACCCCCAACCCAGCCCACGGGGCTCTCATGGTCAGGCCCCTCCCAGGATACAGAGCTACCCTTGCAGGTACCGTGGCAGGGCTGGGCACACAGGAACCGTGCACATAGCCCTCATTGAAGAGCACCCCCAGCTCACCTGTCGCTCAGAGCTGACACAGAGCACCTCAGAGCAGGACTTGAACTAACAAACAGCAGCTCCGACAGGTCTGTGACCCTGGGCATCACTCTGTGTGGCCTCCCTCCACCTGGTCTTCCAGAGACTTCCACTGCACCCAGGGCACCAGGCCTCTGTCTCCAACCACCACCCACCCCTCCTCTCCCTGACTCCTGGGTTCCTCTCATTAGGAGAGGGTTTTCTTGAAGTTGTCTCCCACTCATGGGCCAGATAAAATGATTAGAAAACAAGCCAAAGCTGCAGCCCCTTGTCTATCCTGACTCTCAGGAGCCCACACCTGTTCCTTGGACCTGGCCGGTTCAGCAAGTTCCATTTTCTGCAACTGTGAGCCCCTGAGGGGTGATGATTGGCTGACCTGGGCAACCTTACCATGCCGGCCAGCCCTCCCCAGGTGTGCCTGGGTTGAGATCAATATAAATACCACTCCAGGCAGCAAAAGCCCCTGCAGCTGTGCCTGACGCCATTTTCTCTGCCCTGTCAGCAGTCTCGGGGCTGGGCTGGTGGGAGGGAGTGAGAGGCCACGGCTTTGTGGGTGGCCCAGTGTGAGTGGGGCTCTGCTGGACTTTCTGCAGCAGTTGCCAGGCTGCCACCTGCTAAAGAAGAGGATGTGTCACCCATACCTGCTGCTGGAATTTCTCCCTGGGCAGAGGTGAGGAAGGAAAAAAGCAGTGGGGGCAGGGACAGGACGGGTATCTCAGGCAGGGAAATGGAAATCTTCCAGAAGAGCACCCAGGGCCAGGACCATCCTGGCTGGCCTGCAGGCACCAAGTCAGCTGGCATGCTGTCACTCGTGTGGCTCCATGGCCCTTCCTCTAGGCTTTCAAGTCCTTGTATATATTCAGGTGTTTTACCTGGGAAGGGCGGGAACAGTTCAGCAGCAACTGGCCTGGGGCTCAGCTCACGTTTACTCACAGATGCCTCGGCACGGTGCCCCAGCTTTGCAATGAGGACGCTTGTTGTGTGGGGGCTGCTGGCTGAATGGGAGACGATTCCCCACCACTGACCAACTTCAGAATTGTTTACAACTGGAGCAAGTGCCCTGATACGGTTTTCCTCTGAGTAACTGGTGGGTTCTGTTTTTTTTTTTTCTCTTTTTCGTTTTTGGTTCAAGGTAGATTTTATTCCTCTTTTTTGTATTTACAGATATAAGCATGGAAATAATTTATTCATATAAATGTATGTGAAGGGAATAATTGTTTTTTCTGTTTTATTTTTTAAATTTTATTTCTTTTTAATTTTGAATTTTATTTTATATTTTTATACAGCAGGTTCTCATTGGTTATCTATTTTATACATATAAATGTTTACATGCCAATCCCAATCTCTCAACTCCTCCCACCACCACCCCTCCAAGAGCTTTCCCCCCTTGTTGTCCATACGATTGTTGTCTACATCTGTTGCTCTATTTATGCCTTGCAAAACGGTTAATCTGTACAGTTTTTCTAGGTTCCACATATATGCATGAATATACAAGATTTGTTTTTCTCTTTCTGACTTACTTCACTCTGTATGACAGTCTCTAGATCCATCGACGTCTCTACAAATGACCCAATTTCATTCCTTTCATGGCTTAGTAATATTCCATTTTATATATGTACCACATCTTTATGCATTCGTCTGTCTGTGGGCATTTAGGTTGCTTCCATTACCTCGATATTGTAAATAGTGATGCAATGAACATTGCGGTGAATGTCTCTTTTTGATTTATGGTTTTGTCTGGGTATATGTCCAGTCCTGGGATCGCTGTATCATATGGTAATTCTATTATTAGTTTCTTAAGAAACTCCATATTGTTCTCCATAGTGACTGTATCAACTTATATTCCCAACAATAGTGGAAGAGGGTTCCTTTTCTCCACACCCTTTCCAGCATTTGTTGTTTGTAGATTTTCAGATGATGCCCATTCTAACAGGTGTGAGGTGATACCTCATTGTTGAGTCCATTTCGTTGAGCAGGGGGTAGGTCTTGTCTATTACATATTTGGCTTATGGAACGGTATCTGTGCTAATTTCAATCTCTGGTTTTATGCAGCACCCCCTTAACTCACCTTTCCCTTTAAGCAAGCATAAGTTGGTTTTCTAATCTTGAGACCCTGTTCTGTTTTGTAATTCAGTTCATGTGTAGCCAAGTTTACATTCCGTGCATTAGTGATACCTTATGATGTTTCTTTTTCTGTGTGACTTATTTCACTTAGAATCATCATGCCTCAATCCACTCATTATGCTGGTACAGGCCTGGTGACACAGATTTCATTGCTGAGTGGTATTCTGTTGTACATAAGTACCGCAACTTCTTTATCAATTATTTGTTCTCTGGGATATTTAACTCGTACTGTAGAAGAGGTTCCTGTAAACAGAGCCGTCCCAAATTTTGGGGTGGCTGTGTCTTTTTGATTTTAATTTCCCTAAGCTATAGGACCATAAGTGGAAATGCCCTAGACTCTGTTGCTTTGTTTTTCAGATGTATCAGGAAACACCATACACTTCTCCAGAGTGGCTGTTGGCAATTTACATCCCGCCCATCAGCATAACAAGGCTCCTTTTTCCCCATGGCCTGTCTTGCCTTTCTGGATTTTACACTTTTCTCAGATGGCCCTTTAGACCGGGGGGAAGTGACACTTCATAGTAGTTCGGATTTCCATTGCAAGCTTGCTTGGTTTGCCAAAAAGGGCATATGTGTTTTTTCCTGAATATATTCAGGAACAAACTCATACGCCCTTTGTTGCCAAGTGCATCATTGTCGATGTTCTGCCTCTTTTCCTATGCTTTAAATGCAATTCCAGTCTACCTCCTGAAATCGGTTTCCTGAAATTCTGCCCCGCTTTCAAGTCCTCTTCGCAGCCTTACTTCAATATATTTTTGGACGTTATCTGTTATTTATAACTCTCCAGGTTTGTGAATTACAGGGCCCCTGAGCTCCTTTCTTCAACTCGCTTTCTTGTGAGCTGGCCGCAAACCCGCAAGACTGCTTCAGGCCCTAATCTGCTTCTGGCAGGGCACGCTGAGCCTTTGGTTAATTTCTCTTCCTGGTGGGAAATGAGTGTTAAATATACCCGTCCAGACACCTACCTCACTCTCAACCCCTTGGTGATGTGGGTCCTCTGGTTTGTGGCCACCTTTGCTGGGTTCCTCACCTTTCGATGATGTGGCCCCACTAGTGTGAGGACACTCCTGCTTGGTTCTCATCCACGTGGTTATGTGGACCCCCTGGTGAGAGTCTGTTCCTGGCTTTGTTCCTCACCCACCTGTGAGGGAGACCCTCTGCTGATAGGTCACTCCTGCATGGCTGGCACACATTGCCTTGGTGAAGTCAGCCGTGTGGTGGCAGTTGGAGCGTGCTGGGAATCTCCTCCCCCCGGTGATGAGGACCCTCTTGCGTCAGGCCCTAACTGCTGGACTCACCAACTTTTCTTAGGGAGCCCGGTGATGCTTTGGCACTCCTCTTAGGATCCCATCTCCATGGGGTTGTGGGCCTTCTGCTCTGAGGTCCCAACGGCTGGGTTGTTCACATTTTCATGATGTGGGCTCTCTGGTGTTCACAGAAGCCTGGATCCCATAGCCTCTGTGCTCTTGGCCGCCTGCTGGGAGGTTCCAACTGCTGGATTCCTCACTTTTTTAATTTTTTGGGCCCTCTGTTGTGAGGATCCTCCTGCCTGCCTCACTCCCATCCCCTTCGTGATGTGTGTCGTCTGGTTTGAGGCCACATGTGCTGGGTTCCTCACCTTTCGATGATGTGGGACCAATGGTCTTAGGAGACTCCTGCCTGGTTCACATCCCCTTGGTGATGTGGGCCCTCTGTTGAGAGTCTGATCCTGGCTGGGTTCCTCACCCATCTGTGAGGTGGGCCGTCTGATGTGAGGTCACTCCTGCCTGGCTTGCTCACCTCGCCTTGTGGACATGAGCCCTCTGGTGGCACTTGGAGCCTGCTGGGAGCCTCCTCTCCTCGGTGATGAGGGCCCTCTGGCATCAGGCCTTAACTGCTGGGCTCCCCACATTTTGTGATGTGTGCCCAGTGGTGCGAGGACACTCCAGCCAGGTTCACATCCCCATTGGGATGTGGGCCTTCTGCTCTGAGGTCCCAAAGCCTGGGTTGCTCACAGTTTCATGATGTGGGCTCTCTGGTATTAGTTCACTCCTGCCTGCATCCCATAGCTTCTGTGCTCTGGGCCGCCTGCTGGGAGGTTCCAACTGCTGGATTCCTCACCTTTCTTATTCTTTGGGCCCTCTGATTTTAGGCTACTCCTGCCTGCCTCACTCCCATTCCCTTTGTGATATGTGTCCTCTGATTTGAGGCCACATGTGCTGGGTTCCGCACCTTTCGATGATGTGACCCCACTGGAGGGAAGACAGTCCTGACTGGTTCCCATCCCCTTGCTGATGTGGGCCCTCAGGTGAGAGTCTGATCCTGGCTGGGTTCCTCACCCTTCTGTGAGGTGGGCCCTCTGCTGTGAGGTCAATCATGCCTGTCTGGCACAGGTCACCTTGGCGACGTGGGCCCTCTGGTGGCAGTTGGAGTGTGCTGGGATCCTCCTTCCCTCAGTGATGAGGGCCCTCTTGCCTTAGGCCATAACTGCTGGGCTCCCCACATTTTCTGATGTGCGCCAAGTGAGTGAGGAGACTCTTGCCAGGTTCCCATCCCCATGGCGATATGGGCCTTCTGCTCTGAGGTCAAAACGGCTGGCTTGCTCACAGTACCATGATGTGGGCCCTCTGCTGTGAGTTCACTCCGGCAAGGATCCCTTATCATCGGTGCTCTGAGCCGCCTGCTGGGAGGTTCCAACTGCTGGATTCCTCAACTTTTTTATTCTATGTGCCCTCTGTTGTGAGGCTCCTCCTGCCTGCCTCACTGCCAGCCCCTTGGTGATGACTGTCCTATGGCTTGAGGCCACATGTGCTGCGTTCCTCACCTTTCGATGATGTGACCCCACTCGTGTGAGGACACTCCTGCCTGGTTCCCATCCCCTTGGTGAGGTGGGCCCTCTGGCGAGAGTCTAATCCTGGCTGGGTTCCTCAACGTTCTGTGAGGTAGGCCCTCTTCTGTGAGGTCACTCCTGCCTGGCTGGCACACGTCACCTTGGAGACGTGAGCCCTCTGGTGGCAGTTGGAGCGTGCAGGGCACCTCCTCCTCTCGGTGATGACGGCCCTCTGGCGTCAGGCCCTAAATGGTGGGCTCCCCACATTTTCTGATGTGCGCCCAGTGGTGCGAGGACACTCCAGCCAGGTTCCCATTCCCATGGGGATGTGGGCCTTCTGCGCTGAGGTCTCAACTCCTGGGTTGCTCACAGTTTTGTGATGTGGGCCCTCTGCTGTGAGTTCACTGTGGCCTGGATCCCATAGCCTCGGTGTTCTGGGCCGCCTGCTGGAAGGTCTAAATGCTGGAATTCTCACGTTTTTTATATTATGTGCCCTGTGTTGTGAGGCTACTCCTGCCTGCCTCACTCCAAGGCCCTTGGTGATGTGGGTCCTCTGGTTTGAGGACACATGTGCTGGGTTCCTCACCTTAAGATGATGAGGCCCCACTGGTGTGAGGATAATCCTGACTGGGTCCCATCCCCTTTGTGATGTGGGCCCTCTGGTGAGAGTCTGATCCTGGCTGGGTTCCTCACCCATCTGTGAGGTGGGCCCTCTACTATCAGGTAACTCTTGCCTGGGTTGCTCACCTCGCCTTGTTGACATGGGCCCTCTGGTGGCAATTGGACCCTGCTGGGAGCCTCCTCAGCTCTGTGATGAGGGCCCTCTGACGTCAGGCCCTAACTGCTGGGCTCCCCAACTTTTCTTAGTGAGCCCAGTGTTGCTCAAGCACTCCTCTTAGGTTCCCATCCCCATGGGGATGTGGGCCTTCTGCTCTGAGGTTCCAACGGCTGGGTTGATCACAATTTCATGATGTGGGCTCTCTGGTGTTAGTTCACTGTGGCCTGGATCCCATAGCCTCTGTGGTCTTGGCTGCCTGCTGGGAGGTTCCAACTGCTCGATTCCTCAACTTTTGTATTCTATGGGTCCTGTGTTGTGATGCTCCTCCTGCCTGCCTCACTCGCAACCCCTTCGTGATGTGGGTCTTCTGGTTTGAGGCCACATGTGCTGGGTTAGGCAACTTTCAATGATGTGGCCCCACTGGTGTGAGGACACTCCTGCCTGGTTCCCATCCCCTTGGTGATGTGGGCCTTCTGGTGACAGTCTTATCCTGGCTGGGTTCCTCACTCTTCTGTGAGGTAGGCCCTCTGCTGTGAGGTCAATCCTGCCTGACTTGCACACATCACCTTGGCGACGTGGGCCCTCTGTTGGCACATGGAACCTGCTGGGAGCCTCCTGCCCTCGGTGATGATGGCCCTCTAGCATCAGGCTCTAACTGCTGGGCTCCCCACGTTTTCTGATGTGAACCCAGTGATGCCAGGACACTCCTGTCAGGTTCCCATCCCCATGGGGATGTGGGCTTTCTGCTCTGAGGTCCCAATGCCTGGGTTGCTCACAGTTTCATGATGTGGGCTCTCTGGTGTTAGTTAACTCCTGCCTGCATCCCATAGCTTCTGTGCTCTCGGCCGCCTGCTGGGAGGTTCCAAATGCTGGATTCCTCACTTTTTTTATTCTTTGGGCCCTCTGTTTTTAGGCTACTCCTACCTGCCTCACTCCCATCCCCTTTGTGATGTATGTCCTCTGATATGAGGCCACATGTGCTGGGTTCCTCACCTTTCGATGATGTGGCCCCACTGGTGGGAGGACAGTCCTGACTGGTTCCCATCCCCTTGGTGTTGTGGGCCCTCTGGTGAGAGTCTCATCCTGCCTCGGTTCCTCACCCTTCTGTGAGATAGGCCCTCTGCTGTGAGGTCACTACTGCCTGGCTGGCGCATGCCACCTTGTAGATGTGGGCCCTCTGTTGGCAGTTGGAACCTGCTGGGAGTCTCCTCACCTCAGTTATGAGGGCCCCCTGGCGTCAGGCCCTAACTGCTGGGCTCCTAACTTTTTCTGATATGTGCTAAGTGGTGCAAAGCCACTCCTGCCAGGTTCCCATCCCAATGGGGATGTGGGCCTTCTGTTCTGAGGTCCCAACAGCTGGGCTGCTCACAGGTTCATGATGTGGGCCCTCTGCTGTGAGTTCACTGCGGCCTGGATCCCATAGCCTCGGTGCTCTGGGCCACTTGCTGGGAGGTTCCAACTGCTGGATTCCTCAACTTTTATATTCTATGGACCCTGTGTTGTGAGGCCAGTCCTGCCAGCCTCATTCCGAACCCCTTGGTGATGTGGTTCCTCTGGTTTGAGGACACATGTGCTGGGATCCTCACCTTTCGATGATGTTGTCCCACTGGTGTGGGGACACTCCTGCCTGGTTCCCATCCCCTTGGTGATGTGGGCCCTCTGGTGAGAGTCTGATCCTGGCTGTGTTCCTCACCCTTCTGTGAGGTGGGCCCTCTGCTGTGAGGTCACTCCTGCCAGACTGGCACACATCGCCTTGGCGACGTTGGCCCTCTGGTGGCAGCTGGAGCCTGCTGGGAGCCTCCTCCTCTCGGTGATGAGTGCCCTCTAGCGTCAGGCCCTAACTTCTGAGCACCCCACGTTTTCTGATGTGAGCCCAGTGATGCCAGGACACTCCTGTCATGTTCCCATCACCATGGGGATGTGGGCCTTCTGCTCTGAGGTCCCAATGTCTGGGTTGCTCACAGTTTCATGATGTGGGCTGTCTGGTGTTAGTTCACTCTGGCCTGGTTCCTCTAGCCTCTGTGCTCTGGGCCGCCTGCTGGGAGGTTCCAACTGCTGGATTCCTCACCTTTCTTATTTTTGGGCCCTCTGTTATGAGGCTCCTCCTGCCTGCCTCACTCCCAGCCCCTTGGTGATGGGTGTCCTATGGTTTGAAGCCACATGTTCTGGGTTCCTCACCTTTAGATGATGTGGCCCTACTCATGTGAGGACACTCCTGCCTGGTTCCAATCCATTTGGTGATGTGGGCCCTCTGGTGCGAGTCTGATCCTGACTGGGTTCGTCACACTTCTCTGAGGTGGGCCCTCTGCTGTGAGGTCATTCGTGCCTGGTTGGCACACATCGCCTTGGCGACGTCAGCCCTCTGGTGGCAGTTGGAGCCTGCTGGGAGCCTCCTTCCCTTGGTGATGAGGGTCCTCTGGCGTCAGGCCCTAACTGCTGGTCGCCCAAAATTTTCTGATACGTTCTCAGTGGTGCGAGGACACTCCTACCAGAATTCCATCCCCATGGGGATGTGGGCCTCCTGCTCTGAGGTCCCAATGGCTGGTTTGCTCAGTTTCATGACATGGGCCCTCTTCTGTGAGTTCACTGTGGCCTGGATCCCATAGCCTCGGTGCTCTGGGCCGCCTGCTGGGAGGTTCCAACTGCTGGATTCCTCACTTTTTTATTCTATGTGCCCAGTGTTGTGAGGTTACTCCTGCCTGCCTCACTCCGAGGTCCTTGGTGATGTGGGTCCTCTGGTTTGAGGACACATGTGCTGAGTACCTCAGCTTTCGATGATGTGGCCCCACTGATGTGAAGACACTCCTGCCTGGTTCCCATCCCCTTGGTGATGTGGGCCCTCTGGTGAGAGTCTGATGTTGGCTGGGTTTCTCACCCTTCTGTGAGGTGGGACCTCTGCTGTGAGGTAACTCCTGCCTGGCATGCTCACGTTGCCTTGGCAATGTGAGCCCTCAGGTGGCAGTTGGAGCCTGCTGGGAATCTCCTCCCCTCAGTTATGAGAGCTCTGGATAAAACACATATGCCCTTTTTTGCCAAGTGCATTATTTTCCAAGTTCTGTCTCTTTTCCTATGCTTTAAGAACTACTCCCGTGTACGTTCTGAAATCAGTTTCCAGCAATTCTGCCCGGCATTCAAGTCCTCATCGCAGCCTTACTTCAGTATAATTTTGGATGATAGCTGTCATTTATAACTCCGCAGGTTTCTGAATTACAGTGCCCCTGAGCTCCTTTCTTCAACTCGCTTTCTTGTGAGCTGGCCGCAACACCGCAGGATCTCCTCAGGCCCTAATCTAGTTCCAGCATGGCACGCAGAGCCTTTGGTTCATTTATCTTCCTGGTGGGAAATGAGACTTAAATTTGCCCGTCCAGACACCTACAGATAGTCTCCCATTGCTTCTCCTTATTCCTGTTCATCTTCCGAAGAAATTGCAAACAGGGCCAAACAGGAGGTTAAAGGCACTGACTCTCCAAGTGGGGAGAGTGTTAGTAAAGCGTCTGGAATGTTGCACCCGAGTACCAGGGGACGAAAACTGAGACACATTTGAACACGTTTCCCGATCACACGGTGGATCATACTCTTGGTTCCACATGCATGTTTTAGCTGAAGGAAGAATCCCTTAAACATGGAGAGTTGAGACCCATGGAATGGGTACCATGCAATATGACTTCAAAGGGTCTGCATTTGCTCACCAAACCTCACCAATCCTATCACTGCTGCGTTTATGCCACTGTACACACGCTTCATTCTCTTCCGGAGACATATAAATCCATAGGTTTTAAGATTCTTACTAGTCAGGTATATTGTTAGGCGTTTAATATGGGGTGTTGAGTCCAATTCGTTGAGCAAGGAGTAGCTCTTGTCTATTACATATTTGGCTTATGGAACGGTATCTGTGCTAATTTCAATCTCTGGTTTTATGCAGCACCCCAACTCACCTTTCCCCTTAAGCAAGTATAAGTTGGTTTTCTACATTTGACACCCTGTTCTGTTTTGTAATTCAGTTCCTGTGTAGCCAAGTTTACATTCCATGTAGTAGTGATATCTTATGATGTTTCTTTTTCTGTGTGACTTATTTCACTTATAATCATCGTACCTGAATCCACTCATTATGCTGCTACGGGCCTGATGACATAGATTTCATTGCTGAGTGATATTGCATTGTACGTAATTACCACAACTTCTTTATCCATTTTTCGCTTTCTGTGATATTGAACTTGTACCGTAAACGAGGTTCTTGTAAACAGAGCCGGCCCAAACTTTGGGGTGGCTGTGTCTTTTTGATTTTAATTTCCCTAAGCTATAGGACCATAAGTGGAAGTGCCCTAGGCTCTGTTGCTTTGTTTTTTAGATGTTTCAGGAAACACCATACACTTCTCCAGAGTGGCTGCTGGCAATTTACATCCCGCCCATCAGCATAACAAGGCTCCCAGTTCTCCATGACCTATCCTGCCTTTCTGGATTTTACACTTTTTTCAGATGGCCCTTTTGACTGGGGGGCAGTGAGACTTCATTGTAGTGCAGATTTCCTTTGCAAATTTGCTTGGTTGGCCAAAAAGTGCGTATGCGTTTTTTCCTGAATATATTCAGGAAAAAACGCATACGCCCTTTTTGGCCAAGTGCATCATTGTGGACGTTCTGCCTCTTTTCCTATGCTTTACATGCAATTCCAGTCTACCTCCTGAAATCGGTTTCCTGCAATTCTGCCCCGCTTTCAAGTCCTCTTGTCAGCCTTCCTTCAATATATTTTTGGACGATAGCTGTCATTTATAACTCTGCAGGTTTGTGAATTACAGTGCCCCTGAGCTCCTTTCTTCAACTCGCTTTCTCGTGAGCTGGCCGCAACACCGCAGGATTGCTTCGGGCCCTAGTTTGGTTCCGGCATGGCATGCTGATCCTTTGGTTAATTCCTCTTCCTGGTGGGAAATGAGAGTTAAATTTGCCCGTCCAGACACCTCCAGCTAGTCTCTCATTGGTTCTCCCTATTCCTGTTCATTTTCCACAGAGATTGCAAACTCGGCCAAACAGGAGGTTAAAGGCACTGACTCTCCAAGTGGGCAGAGTGTTAGTAAAGCGTCTGGAATGTTGCACCCGAGTACCAGGGGACGAAAACTGAGACACATTTGAACACGTTTCCCGATCACATGGTGGATCATACTCTGGGTTCCACATGCATGTTTTAGCTGAAGGAAGAATCCCTTAAACCTGGAGAGTTGAGACCCATGGAATGGGTACCATGCAATATGACTTCAAAGGGTCTGCATTTGCTCACCAAACTTCACCAATCCTATCACTGCTGCGTTTATGCCGCTGTACACACGCTTGATTCTCTTTCGGAGACATATAAATCCTTAGGTATTAAGATTATTACTAGTCAGGTATATTCTTAGGCGTTTAATGTGGGGTGTTGAGTCCACTTCGTTGAGCAAGGAGTAGCTCTTGTCTATTACATATTTGGCTTATGGAACGGTATCTGTGCTAATTTCAATCTCTGGTTTTATGCAGCACCCCAACTCACCTTTCCCCTTAAGCAAGCATAAGTTGGTTTTCTACATTTGAGACCCTGTTCTGTTTTGTAATTCAGTTCCTGTGTAGCCAAGTTTACATTCCGTGTAGTAGTGATACCTTATGATGTTTCTTTTTCTGTGTGACTGATTTCACTTAGAATCATCGTACCTGAATCCACTCATTATGCTGCTACGGGCCTGATGACATAGATTTCATTGCTGAGTGATATTGCATTGTACGTAAGTACCACAACTTCTTTATCCATTTTTCGCTTTCTGTGATATTGAACTTGTACCGTAAACGAGGTTCTTGTAAACAGAGCCGGCCCAAACTTTGGGGTGGCTGTGTCTTTTTGATTTTAATTTCCCTAAGCTATAGGACCATAAGTGGAAGTGCCCTAGGCTCTGTTGCTTTGTTTTTTAGATGTTTCAGGAAACACCATACACTTCTCCAGAGTGGCTGCTGGCAATTTACATCCCGCCCATCAGCATAACAAGGCTCCCAGTTCTCCATGACCTATCTTGCCTTTCTGGATTTTACACTTTTTTCAGATGGCCCTTTTGACTGGGGGGCAGTGAGACTTCATTGTAGTGCAGATTTCCTTTGCAAACTTGCTTGGTTGGCCAAAAAGTGCGTATGCGTTTTTTCCTGAATATATTCAGGAAAAAACGCATACGCCCTTTTTGGCCAAGTGCATCATTGTGGACGTTCTGCCTCTTTTCCTATGCTTTACATGCAATTCCAGTCTACCTCCTGAAATCGGTTTCCTGCAATTCTGCCCCGCTTTCAAGTCCTCTTGTCAGCCTTCCTTCAATATATTTTTGGACGATAGCTGTCATTTATAACTCTGCAGGTTTGTGAATTACAGTGCCCCTGAGCTCCTTTCTTCAACTCGCTTTCTCGTGAGCTGGCCGCAACACCGCAGGATTGCTTCGGGCCCTAGTTTGGTTCCGGCATGGCATGCTGATCCTTTGGTTAATTCCTCTTCCTGGTGGGAAATGAGAGTTAAATTTGCCCGTCCAGACACCTCCACCTAGTCTCTCATTGGTTCTCCCTATTCCTGTTCATTTTCCACAGAGATTGCAAACTGGGCCAAACAGGAGGTTAAAGGCACTGACTCTCCAAGTGGGCAGAGTGTTAGTAAAGCGTCTGGAATGTTGCACCCGAGTACCAGGGGACGAAAACTGAGACACATTTGAACACGTTTCCCGATCACATGGTGGATCATACTCTGGGTTCCACATGCATGTTTTAGCTGAAGGAAGAATCCCTTAAACCTGGAGAGTTGAGACCCATGGAATGGGTACCATGCAATATGACTTCAAAGGGTCTGCATTTGCTCACCAAACTTCACCAATCCTATCACTGCTGCGTTTATGCCGCTGTACACACGCTTGATTCTCTTTCGGAGACATATAAATCCTTAGGTATTAAGATTATTACTAGTCAGGTATATTCTTAGGCGTTTAATGTGGGGTGTTGAGTCCACTTCGTTGAGCAAGGAGTAGCTCTTGTCTATTACATATTTGGCTTATGGAACGGTATCTGTGCTAATTTCAATCTCTGGTTTTATGCAGCACCCCAACTCACCTTTCCCCTTAAGCAAGCATAAGTTGGTTTTCTACATTTGAGACCCTGTTCTGTTTTGTAATTCAGTTCCTGTGTAGCCAAGTTTACATTCCGTGTAGTAGTGATACCTTATGATGTTTCTTTTTCTGTGTGACTGATTTCACTTAGAATCATCGTACCTGAATCCACTCATTATGCTGCTACGGGCCTGATGACATAGATTTCATTGCTGAGTGATATTGCATTGTACGTAAGTACCACAACTTCTTTATCCATTTTTCGCTTTCTGTGATATTGAACTTGTACCGTAAACGAAGGTTCTTGTAAACAGAGCCGGCCGAAACTTTGGGGTGGCTGAGTCTTTTTGATTTTAATTTCCCTAAGCTATAGGACCATAAGTGGAAGTGCCCTAGGCTCTGTTGCTTTGTTTTTTTGATGTTTCAGGAAACACCATACACTTCTTCAGAGTGGCTGTTGGCAATTTACATCCCGCCCATCAGCTTAACAAGGCTCCCAGTTCTCTATGGTCTGTCCTGCCTTTCTGGATTTTACACTTTTTTCAGATAGCCCTTTTGACCGGGGGCAGTGAGACTTCACTGTAGTGCAGATTTCCTTTGCAAGCTTGCTTGGTTGGCCAAAAAGGGCGTATGCGTTTTTTCCTGAATATATTCAGGGAAAAACGCATACGCCCTTTTTGGCCAAGTGCATCATTGTGGACGTTCTGCCTCTTTTCCTATGCTTTACATGCAATTCCAGTCTACCTCCTGAAATCGGTTTTCTGCAATTCTGCCCCGCTTTCAACTCCTCTTGGCAGCCTTCCTTCAATATATTTTTGGACGATAGCTGTCATTTATAACTCTGCAGGATTGTGAATTACAGTGCCCCTGAGCTCCTTTCTTCAACTCGCTTTCTTGTGAGCTGGCCGCAACACCGCAGGATTGCTTCAGGCCCTAGTTTGGTTCCGGCATCGCATGCTGAGCCTTCGTTAATTCCTCTTCCTGGTGGGAAATGAGAGTTAAATTTGCCCGTCCTCACAGCTCCAGCTAGTCTCTCATTGGTTCTCCCTATTCCTGTTCATCTTACGCAGAAATTGCAAACTGGGCCAAACAGGAGGTTAAAGGCACTGACTCTCCAAGTGGGGAGAGTGTTAGTAAAGCGTCTAGAATGTTGCACCCGAGTACCAGGGAACGAAAACTGAGAAACATTTGAAAACGTTTCCTGATCACACGGTGGATCATACTCTGGGTTCCACATGCATGTTTTAGCTGAAGGAAGAATCCCTTAAACCTGGAGAGTTGAGACCCATGGAATGGGTACCATGCAATATGACTTCAAAGAGTCTGCATTTGCTCACCGAACCTCACCAATCCTATCACTGCTGCGTTTATGCCACTGTACACACGCTAGATTCTCTTTCGGAGACATATAAATCGGTAGGTTTTAATATTCTTACTAGTCAGGTATATTCTTAGGCATTTAATATGGGGTGTTGAGTCCACTTCGTTGAGCAAGGAGTAGCTCTTGTCTATTACATATTTGGCTTATGGAACGGTATCTGTGCTAATTTCAATCTCTGGTTTCATGCAGCACCCCAACTCACCTTTCCCCTCAAGCAAGCATAAGTTGGTTTTCTACATTTGAGACCCTGTTCTGTTTTGTAATTCAGTTCTTGTGTAGCCAAGTTTACCTTCCTTGTAGTAGTGATATCTTATGGTGTTTCTTTTTCTGTGTGACTTATTTCACTTAGAATCATCATACCTGAATCCACTCATTATGCTGCTACGGGCCTGATGACATAGATTTCATTGCTGAGTGATATTGCATTGTACGTAAGTACCACAACTTCTTTATCCATTTTTCGCTTTCTGTGATATTGAACTTGTACCGTAAACGAGGTTCTTGTAAACAGAGCCGTCCCAAACTTTGGGGTGGCTGTGTCTTTTTGATTTTAATTTCCCTAAGCTATAGGACCATAATTGGAAGTGCCCTAGGCTCTGTTGCTTAGTTTTTTAGATGTTTCAGGAAACACCATACACTTCCCCAGAGTGGCTGTTGGCAATTTACATCCCGCCCATCAGCATATCAAGGTTCCCAGTTCTGCATGGCCTGTCCTGCCTTTCTGGATTTTACACTTTTTTCAGATGGCCCTTTTGACCGGGGGGCAGTGAGACTTCATTGTAGTGCAGATATCCTTTGCAAGCTTGCTTGGTTGGCCAAAAAGGGCGTATGCGTTTTTTCCTGAGGAAAAAACGCATACGCCCTTTTTGGCCAAGTGCATCATTGTGGACGTTCTGCCTCTTTTCCTATGCTTTACATGCAATTCCTGTCTACCTCCTGAAATCGGTTTCCTGCAATCCTGCCCAGCTTTCATGTCCTCTTGGCAGCCTTACTTCAATATATTTTTGGACGATAGCTGTCATTTATAACTCTGCAGGTTTGTGAATTACAGTGCCCCTGAGCTCCTTTCTTCAACTCGCTTTCTTGTGAGCTGGCCGCAACACCGCAGGATTGCTTCAGGCCCTAGTGTGGTTCCGGCACGGCATGCTGAGCCTTTGGTTAATTCCTCTTTCTGGTGGGAAATGAGAGTTAAATTTGCCCGTCCAGACACCTCCAGCTAGTTTCTCATTGGTTCTCCCTATTCCTGTACATTTTCCGCAGAAATTGCAAACTGGGCCAAACAGGAGTTTAAAGACACTGACTCTCCAAGTGGGGAGAGAGTTAGTAAAGCGTCTTGAATGTTGCACCCGAGTACCAGGGGATGAAAACTGAGACACATTTGAACACGTTTCCTGATCACACGGTGGATCATACTCTGTGTTCCACATGCATGTTTCAGCTGAAGGAATTATCCCTTAAACCTGGAGATTTGAGACCCATGGAATGGGTACCATGCAGTATGACTTCAAAGGGTCTGCATTTGCTCACCGAACCTCACAAATCCTATCACTGCTGCGTTTATGCCGCTGTACACACGCTTGATTCTCTTTCGGAGACATATAAATCCACAGGTTTTAAGATTCTTACTAGTCAGGTGTATTCTTAGGCGTTTAATATGGGGTGTTGAGTACACTTCGTTCAGCAAGGAGTAGCTCTTGTCTATTACATATTTGGCTTATGGCACGGTATCTGTGCTAATTTCAATCTCTGGTTTCATGCAGCACCCCAACTCACCTTTCCCCTTAAACAAGCATAAGTTGGTTTTCTACATTTGAGACCCTGTTCTGTTTTGTAATTCAGTTCCTGTGTAGCCAAGTTTACATTCCGTGTAGTAGTGATATCTTATGATCTTTCTTTTTCTGTGTGACTTATTTCACTTAGAATCATCGTACCTAAATCCACTCATTATGCTGCGACGGGCCTGATGACATAGATTTCATTGCTGAGTGATATTGCATTGTACGTAAGTACCAAAACTTCTTTATCCATTTTTCGCTTTCTGTGATATTGAACTTGTACCGTAAACGAGGTTCTTGTAAACAGAGCCGTCCCAAACTTTGGGGTGGCTGTGTCTTTTTGATTTTAATTTCCCTAAGCTATAGGACCATAAGTGGAAGTGCCCTAGGCTCTGTTGCTTTGTTTTTTAGATGTTTCAGGAAACACCATACACTTCTCCAGAGTGGCTGTTGGCAATTTACATCCCGCCCATCAGCATAACAAAGCTCCCAGTTCTCCATGGCCTGTCCTGCCTTTCTGGATTTTACACTTTTTCAGATGGCCCTTTTGACCGGGGGCAGTGAGACTTCATTGTAGTGCAGATTTCCTTTGCAAGCTTTCTTGGTTGGCCAAAAAGGGCATATGCGTTTTTTCCTGAATATATTCAGGGAAAAACGCATACGCCCTTTTTGGCCAAGTGCATCATTGTGGACGTTCTGCCTCTTTTCCTATGCTTTACATGCAATTCCCGTCTACCTCCTGAAATCGGTTTCCTGCAATTCTGCCCCGCTTTCAAGTCCTCTTGGCAGCCTTACTTCAATATATTTTTGGACGATAGCTGTCATTTATAACTCTGCAGGTTTGTGAATTACAGTGCCCCTGAGCTCCTTTCTTCAACTCGCTTTCTTGTGAGCTGGCCGCAACACCGCAGGATTGCTTCAGGCCCTAGTGTGGTTCCGGCACGGCACGCTGAGCCTTTGGTTAATTCCTCTTCCTGGTGGGAAATGAGAGTTAAATTTGCCCGTCCACACACCTCCAGCTAGTCTCTCATTGGTTCTCCCTATTCCTGTACATTTTCCGCAGAAATTGCAAACTGGGCCAAACAGGAGTTTAAAGGCACTGACTCTCCAAGTGGGGAGAGTGTTAGTAAAGCGTCTTGAATGTTGCACCCGAGTACCAGGGGACGAAAACTGAGACACATTTGAACACGTTTCCTGATCACACGGTGGATCATACTCTGTGTTCCACATGCATGTTTCAGCTGAAGGAAGAATCCCTTAAACCTGGAGAGTTGAGACCCATGGAAAGGGTACCATGCAATATGACTTCAAAGGGTCTGCATTTGCTCACCGAACCTCACCAATCCTATCACTGCTGCGTTTATGCCACCGTACACACGCTTGATTCTCTTTCGGAGACATATAAATCCGTAGGTTTTAAGATTATTTCTAGTCAGGTATATTCTTAGGCGTTTAATATGGGGTGTTGAGTCCACTTCGTTCAGCAAGGAGTAGCTCTTGTCTATTGCATATTTGGCTTATGGAACGGTATCTGTGCTAATTTCAATCTCTGGTTTCATGCAGCACCCCAACTCACCTTTCCCCTTAAGCAAGCATAAGTTGGTGTTCTACATTTGAGAACCTGTTCTGTTTTGTAATTCAGTTCCTGTGTAGCCAAGTTTATATTCCGTGTAGTAGTGAAATCTTATGATGTTTCTTTTTCTGTGTGACTTATTTCACTTAGAATCATCGTACCTGAATCCACTCATTATGCTGCGACGGGCCTGATGACAAGATTTCATTGCTGAGTGATATTGCATTGTACGTAAGTACCACAACTTCTTTATCCATTTTTCGGTTTTGTGATATTGAACTTGTACCGTAAACAAGATTCTTGTAAACACAGCCGTCCCAAACTTTGGGGTGGCTGTGTCTTTTTGATTTTAATTTCCCTAAGCTATAGGACCATAAGTGGATGTGCCCTAGGCTCTGTTGCTTGTTTTTTAGATGTTTCAGGAAACACCATACACTTCTCCAGAGTGGCTGTTGGCAATTTACATCCCGCCCATCAGCATAACAAGGCTCCCAGTTTTCCATGGCCTGTCCTGCCTTTCTGGATTTTACACTTTTTTCAGATGGCCCTTTTGACCGGGGGGCAGTGAGACTTCATTGTAGTGCAGATTTCCTTTGCAAGCTTGCTTGGTTGGCCAAAAAGGGCGTATGCGTTTTTTCCTGAATATATTCAGGAAAAAACGCATACGCCCTTTTTGGCCAAGTGCATCATTGTGGACGTTCTGCCTCTTTTCCTATGCTTTACATGCAATTCCTGTCTACCTCCTGAAATCGGTTTCCTGCAATTCTGCCCCGCTTTCAAGTCCTCTTGGCAGCCTTACTTCAATATATTTTTGGACGATAGCTGTCATTTATAACTCTGCAGGTTTGTGAATTACAGTGCCCCTGAGCTCCTTTCTTCAACTCGCTTTCTTGTGAGCTGGCCGCAACACCGCAGGATTGCTTCAGGCCCTAGTGTAGTTCCGGCACGGCACGCTGAGCCTTTGGTTAATTCCTCTTCCTGGTGGGAAATGAGAGTTAAATTTGCCCGTCCACACACCTCCAGCTAGTCTCTCATTGGTTCTCCCTATTCCTGTACATTTTCCGCAGAAATTGCAAAGTGGGCCAAACAGGAGTTTAAAGGCACTGACTCTCCAAGTGGGGAGAGTGTTAGTAAAGCGTCTTGAATGTTGCACCCGAGTACCAGGGGACGAAAACTGAGACACATTTGAACACGTTTCCTGATCACACGGTGGATCATACACTGTGTTCCACATGCATGTTTCAGCTGAAGAAAGAATCCCTTAAACCTGGAGAGTTGCGACCCATGGAATGGGTACCATGCAGTATGACTTCAAAGGGTCTGCATTTGCTCACCGAACCTCACCAATCCTATCACTGCTGCGTTTATGCCGCCGTACACACGCTTGATTCTCTTTCGGAGACATATAAATCCATAGGTTTTAAGATTATTTCTAGTCAGGTATATACTTAGGCGTTTAATATGGGGTGTTGAGTCCACTGCGTTGAGCAAGGAGTAGCTCTTGTCTATTACATATTTGGCTTATGGAACGGTATCTGTGCTAATTTCAATCTCTGGTTTTATGCAGCACCCCAACTCACCTTTCCCCTTAAGCAAGCATAAGTTGGTTTTCTACATTTGAGACCCTGTTCTGTTTTGTAATTCAGTTCCTGTGTAGCCAAGTTTACATTCCGTGTAGTAGTGATACCTTATGATGTTTCTTTTTCTGTGTGACTTATTTCACTTAGAATCATCGTACCTGCATCCACTCATTATGCTGCTACGGGCCTGATGACATAGATTTCATTGCTGAGTGATATTGCATTGTACGTAAGTACCACAACTTCTTTATCCATTTTTCGCTTTCTGTGATATTGAACTTGTACCGTAAACGAGGTTCTTGTAAACAGAGCCAGCCCAAACTTTGGGGTGGCTGTGTCTTTTTGATTTTAATTTCCCTAAGCTATAGGACCATAA
This sequence comes from Leucopleurus acutus, assembly GCF_964270905.1. NCBI lineage: Eukaryota > Metazoa > Chordata > Mammalia > Artiodactyla > Delphinidae > Leucopleurus > Leucopleurus acutus. The sequence goes on along the minus strand of NW_028138889.1, from coordinate 148,169 downwards.
GTGGAAGTGCCCTAGGCTCTGTTGCTTTGTTTTCTAGATGTTTCAGGAAACACCATACACTTCTCCAGAGTGGCTGTTGGCAGTTTACATCCCGCCCACCAGCATAACAAGGCTCCCAGTTCTGCATGGCCTGTCCTGCCTTTCTGGATTTTACACTTTTTTCAGATGGCCCTTTTGACCGGGGGGCAGTGAGACTTCATTGTAGTGCAGATTTCCTTTGCAAGCTTGCTTGGTTGGCCAAAAAGGGCGTATGCGTTTTTTCCTGAATATATTCAGGAAAAAACGCATACGCCCTTTTTGGCCAAGTGCATCATTGTGGACGTTTTGCCTCTTTTCCTATGCTTTACATGCAATTCCCGTCTACCTCCTGAAATCGGTTTCCTGCAATTCTGCCCCGCTTTCAAGTCCTCTTGGCAGCCTTACTTCAATATATTTTTGGACGATAGCTGTCATTTATAACTCTGCAGGTTTGTGAATTACAGTGCCCCTGAGCTCCTTTCTTCAACTCGCTTTCTTGTGAGCTGGCCGCAACACCGCAGGATTGCTTCAGGCCCTAGTGTGGTTCCGGCACGGCACGCTGAGCCTTTGGTTAATTCCTCTTCCTGGTGGGAAATGAGAGTTAAATTTGCCCGTCCACACACCTCCAGCTAGTCTCTCATTGGTTCTCCCTATTCCTGCACATTTTCCGCAGAAATTGCAAACTGGGCCAAACAGGAGTTTAAAGGCACTGACTCTCCAAGTGGGGAGAGTGTTAGTAAAGCGTCTTGAATGTTGCACCCGAGTACCAGGGGACGAAAACTGAGACACATTTGAACACGTTTCCTGATCACACGGTGGATCATACTCTGTGTTCCACATGCATGTTTCAGCTGAAGGAAGAATCCCTTAAACCTGGAGAGTTGAGACCCATGGAATGGGTACCATGCAGTATGACTTCAAAGGGTCTGCATTTGCTCACCGAACCTCACCAATCCTATCACTGCTGCGTTTAAGCAGCCGTACACAGGCTTGATTCTCTTTTGGAGACATAAATCCGTAGGTTTTAAGATTATTTCTAGTCAGGTATATTCTTAGGCGTTTAATATGGGGTGTTGAGTCCACTGCGTTGAGCAAGGAGTAGCTCTTGTCTATTACATATTTGGCTTATGGAACGGTATCTGTGCTAATTTCAATCTCTGGTTTCATGCAGCACCCCAACTCACCTTTCCCCTCAATCAAGCATAAGTTGGTTTTCTACATTTGAGACCCTGTTCTGTTTTGTAATTCAGTTCTTGTGTAGCCAAGTTTACCTTCCGTGTAGTAGTGATATCTTCTGGTGTTTCTTTTTCTGTGTGACTTATTTCACTTAGAATCATCATACCTGAATCCACTCATTATCTGCTACGGGCCTGATGACATAGATTTCATTGCTGAGTGATATTGCATTGTACGTAAGTACCACAACTTCTTTATCCATTTTTTGCTTTCTGTGATATTGAACTTGTACCGTAAACGAGGTTCTTGTAAACAGAGCCGTCCCAAACTTTGGGGTGGCTTTGTGTTTTTGATTTTAATTTCCCTAATCTATAGGACCATAAGTGGAAGTGCCCTAGGCTCTGTTGCTTAGTTTTTTAGATGTTTCAGGAAACACCATACACTTCTCCAGAGTGGCTGTTGGCAATTTACATCCCGCCCACCAGCATAACAAGACTCCCAGTTCTCCATGGCCTGTCCTGCCTTTCTGGATTTTACACTTTTTTCAGATGGCCCTTTTGACCGGGGGGCAGTGAGACTTCATTGTAGTGCAGATTTCCTTTGCAAGCTTGCTTGGTTGGCCAAAAAGGGCGTATGCGTTTTTTCCTGAATATATTCAGGAAAAAACGCATACGCCCTTTTTGGCCAAGTGCATCATTGTGGACGTTCTGCCTCTTTTCCTATGCTTTACATGCAATTCCCGTCTACCTCCTGAAATCGGTTTCCTGCAATTCTGCCCCGCTTTCAAGTTCTCTTGGCAGCCTTACTTCAATATATTTTTGGACGATAGCTGTCGTTTATAACTCTGCAGGTTTGTGAATTACAGTGCCCCTGAGCTCCTTTCTTCAACTCGCTTTCTTGTGAGCTGTCCGCAACACCGCAGGATTGCTTCAGGCCCTAGTGTGGTTCCGGCACGGCACGCTGAACCTTTGGTTAATTCCTCTTCCTGGTGGGAAATGAGAGTTAAATTTGCCCGTCCAGACACCTCCAGCTAGTCTCTCATTGGTTCTCCCTATTCCTGTACATTTTCCGCAGAAATTGCAAACTGGGCCAAACAGGAGTTTAAAGGCACTGACTCTCCAAGTGGGGAGAGTGTTAGTAAAGCGTCTTGAATGTTGCACCCGAGTACCAGGGGACGAAAACTGAGACACATTTGAACACGTTTCCCGATCACACGGTGGATCATACTCTGGGTACCACATGCGTGTTTTAGCTGAAGGAAGAATCCCTTAAACCTGGAGAGTTGAGACCCATGGAATGGGTACCATGCAATGTGACTTCAAAGGGTCTGCATTTGCTCACCGAACCTCACCAATCCTATCACTGCTGCGTTTATGCCGCCGTACACACGTTTGATTCTCTTTCGGAGACATATAAATCCACAGGTTTTAAGATTCTTACTAGTCAGGTGTATTCTTAGGCGTTTAATATGGGGTGTTGAGTACACTTCGTTGAGCAAGGAGTAGCTCTTGTCTATTACATATTTGGCTTATGGAACGGTATCTGTGCTAATTTCAATCTCTGGTTTTATGCAGCACCCCAACTAACCTTTCCACTTAAGCAAGCATAAGTTGGTTTTCTACATTTGACACCCTGTTCTGTTTTGTAATTCAGTTCTTGTGTAGCCAAGTTTACATTCCGTGTAGTAGTGATATCTTATGATGTTTCTTTTTCTGTGTGACTTATTTCACTTAGAATCATCGTACCTGAATCCACTCATTATGCTGCTACGGGCCTGATGACATAGATTTCATTGCTGAGTGATATTGCATTGTACGTAAGTACCACAACTTCTTTATCCATTTTTCGCTTTCTGTGATATTGAACTTGTACCGTAAATGAGGTTCTTGTAAACAGAGCTGGCCGAAACTTTGGGGTGGCTGAGTCTTTTTGATTTTAATTTCCCTAAGCTATAGGACCATAAGTGGAAGTGCCCTAGGCTCTGTTGCTTTGTTTTTTTGATGTTTCAGGAAACACCATACACTTGTTCAGAGTGGCTGTTGGCAATTTATATCCCGCCCATCAGCTTAACAAGGCTCCCAGTTCTCTATGGTCTGTCCTGCCTTTCTGGATTTTACACTTTTTTCAGATAGCCCTTTTGACCGGGGGCAGTGAGACTTCACTGTAGTGCAGATTTCCTTTGCAAGCTTGCTTGGTTGGCCAAAAAGGGCGTATGCGTTTTTTCCTGAATATATTCAGGGAAAAACGCATACGCCCTTTTTGGCCAAGTGCATCATTGTGGACGTTCTGCCTCTTTTCCTATGCTTTACATGCAATTCCAGTCTACCTCCTGAAATCGGTTTTCTGCAATTCTGCCCCGCTTTCAACTCCTCTTGGCAGCCTTCCTTCAATATATTTTTGGACGATAGCTGTCATTTATAACTCTGCAGGATTGTGAATTACAGTGCCCCTGAGCTCCTTTCTTCAACTCGCTTTCTTGTGAGCTGGCCGCAACACCGCAGGATTGCTTCAGGCCCTAGTTTGGTTCCGGCATGGCATGCTGATCCTTTCGTTAATTCCTCTTCCTGGTGGGAAATGAGAGTTAAATTTGCCCGTCCTCACAGCTCCAGCTAGTCTCTCATTGGTTCTCCTTAATCCTGTTCATCTTACGCAGAAATTGCAAACTGGGCCAAACAGGAGGTTAAAGGCACTGACTCTCCAAGTGGGGAGAGTGTTAGTAAAGCGTCTGGAATGTTGCACCCGAGTACCAGGGAATGAAAACTGAGACACATTTGAAAACGTTTCCCGATCACACGGTGGATCATACTCTGGGTTCCACATGCATGTTTTAGCTGAAGGAAGAATCCCTTAAACCTGGAGAGTTGAGACCCATGGAATGGGTACCATGCAATATGACTTCAAAGAGTCTGCATTTGCTCACCGAACCTCACCAATCCTATCACTGCTGCGTTTATGCCACTGTACACACGCTAGATTCTCTTTCGGAGACATATAAATCCATAGGTTTTAAGATTCTTACTAGTCAGGTATATTGTTAGGCGTTTAATATGGGGTGTTGAGTCCACTTCGTTGAGCAAGGAGTAGCTCTTGTCTATTACATATTTGGCTTATGGAACGGTATCTGTGCTAATTTCAATCTCTGGTTTTATGCCGCACCCCAACTCACCTTTCCCCTTAAGCAAGCATAAGTTGGTTTTCTACATTTGAGACCCTGTTCTGTTTTGTAATTCAGTTCCTGTGTAGCCAAGTTTACATTCCGTGTAGTAGTGATATCTTATGATGTTTCTTTTTCTGTGTGACTGATTTCACTTAGAATCGTCCTACCTGAATCCACTCATTATGCTGCTACGGGCCTGATGACATAGATTTCATTGCTGAGTGATATTGCATTGTACGTAATTCCCACAACTTCCTTATCCATTTTTCGCTTTCTGTGATATTGAACTTGTACCGTAAACGAGGTTCTTGTAAACAGAGCCGGCCCAAACTTTGGGGTGGCTGTGTCTTTTTGATTTTAATTTCCCTAAGCTATAGGACCATAAGTGGAAGTGCCGTAGGCTCTGTTGCTTTGTTTTTTAGATGTTTCAGGAAACACAATACACTTCTCCAGAGTGGCTGTTGGCAATTTACATCCCGCCCATCAGCATAACAAGGTTCCCAGTTCTCCATGGCCTGTCCTGCCTTTCTGGATTTTACACTTTTTTCAGATAGCCCTTTTGACCGGGGGGGCAGTGAGACTTCATTGTAGTGCAGATTTCCTTTGCAAACTTGCTTGGTTGGCCAAAACGGGCGTATGCGTTTTTTCCTGTATATATTCAGGAAAAAACGCATATGCACTTTTTGGCCAAGTGCATCATTGTGGACGTTCTGCCTCTTTTCCTATGCTTTACATGCAATTCCAGTCTACCTCCTGAAATCGGTTTCCTGCAATTCTGCCCCGCTTTCAAGTCCTCTTGGCAGCCTTACTTCAATATATTTTTGGAAGATAGCTGTCATTTATAACTCTGCAGGATTGTGAATTACAGTGCCCCTGAGCTACTTTCTTCAACTCGCTTTCTTGTGAGCTGGCCGCAACACCGCAGGATTGCTTCAGGCCCTAGTTTGGTTCCGGCATTGCATGCTGAGCCTTTGGTTAATTCCTCTTCCTGGTTGGAAATGAGAGTTAAATTTGCCCGTCCTCACAGCTCCAGCTAGTCTCTCATTGGTTCTCCCTATTCCTGTTCATCCTACGCAGAAATTGCAAACTGGGCCAAACAGGAGGTTAAAGGCACTGACTCTCCAAATGGGGAGAGTGCTAGTAAAGCGTCTTGAATGTTGCACCCGAGTACCAGGGGACGAAAACTGAGACACATTTGAACACGTTTCCTGATCACACGGTGGATCATACTCTGTGTTCCACATGCATGTTTCAGCTGAAGGAAGAATCCCTTAAACCTGGAGAGTTGAGACCCATGGAATGGGTACCATGCAGTATGACTTCAAAGGGTCTACATTTGCTCACCGAACCTCACCAATCCTATCACTGCTGCGTTTATGCCGCCGTACACACGCTTGATTCTCTTTCGGAGACATATAAATCCATAGGTTTTAAGATTATTTCTAGTCAGGTATATTCTTAGGCGTTTAATATGGGGTGTTGAGTCCACTTCGTTGAGCAAGGAGTAGCTCTTGTCTATTGCATATTTGGCTTATGGAACGGTATCTGTGCTAATTTCAATCTCTGGTTTCATGCAGCACCCCAACTCACCTTTCCCCTTAAGCAAGCATAAGTTGGTTTTCTACATTTGAGACCCTGTTCTGTTTTGTAATTCAGTTCCTGTGTAGCCAAGTTTACATTCCGTGTAGTAGTGATACCTTATGATGTTTCTTTTTCTGTGTGATTTATTTCACTTAGAATCATCGTACCTGCATCCACTCATTATGCTGCTACGGGCCTGATGACATTGATTTCATTGCTGAGTGATATTGCATTGTACGTAAGTACCACAACTTCTTTATCCATTTTTCGCTTTCTGTGATATTGAACTTGTACCGTAAACGAGGTTCTTGTCAACAGAGCCGGCCCAAACTTTTGGGTGGCTGTGTCTTTCTGATTTTAATTTACCTAAGCTATAGGACCATAAGTTCAAGTGCCCTAGGCTCTGTTGCTTTGTTTTTTAGATGTTTCAGGAAACAGCGTACACTTCTCCAGAGTGGCTGTTGGCAATTTACATCCCGCCCACCAGCATAACAAGGCTCCCAGTTCTCCATGGCCTGTCGTGCCTTCCGGATTTTACACTTTTTTCTGATGGCCCTTTTGACCGTGGGGCAGTGAGACTTCATTGTAGTGCAGATTTCCTTTGCAAGCTTGCTTGGTTGGCCAAAAAGGGCGTATGCGTTTTTTCCTGAATATATTCAGGGAAAAACGCATACGCCCTTTTTGACCAAGTGCATCATTGTGGACGTTCTGCCTCTTTTCCTATGCTGTACATGCAATTCCCGTCTACCTCCTGAAATCGGTTTCCTGCAATTCTGCCCCGCTTTCAAGTCCTCTTGGCAGCCTTACTTCAATATATTTTTGGACGATAGCTGTCCTTTATAACTCTGCAGGTTTGTGAATTACAGTGCCCCTGAGCTCCTTTCTTCAACTCGCTTTCTTGTGAGCTGGCCGCAACACCGCAGGATTGCTTCAGGCCCGAGTGTGGTTCCGGTACGGCACGCTGAGCCTTTGGTTAATTCCTCTTCCTGGTGGGAAATGAGAGTTAAATTTGCCCGTCCAGACACCTCCAGCTAGTTTCTCATTGGTTCTCCCTATTCCTGTACATTTTACGCAGAAATTGCAAACTGGGCCAAACAGGAATTTAAAGACACTGACTCTCCAAGTGGGGAGAGAGTTAGTAAAGCGTCTTGTATGTTGCACCCGAGTACCAGGGGATGAAAACTGAGACACATTTGAACACGTTTCCTGATCACACGGTGGATCATACTCTGTGTTCCACATGCATGTTTCAGCTGAAGGAAGAATCCCTTAAACCTGGAGAGTTGAGACCCATGGAATGGGTACCATGCAATATGACTTCAAAGGGTCTGCATTTGCTCACCGAACCTCACCAATCCTATCACTGCTGCGTTTATGCCGCCGTACACACGCTTGATTCTCTTTCGGAGACATATAAATCGGTAGGTTTTAATATTCTTACTAGTCAGGTATATTCTTAGGCATTTAATATGGGGTGTTGAGTCCACTTCGTTGAGCAAGGAGTAGCTCTTGTCTATTACATATTTGGCTTATGGAACGGTATCTGTGCTAATTTCAATCTCTGGTTTCATGCAGCACCCCAACTCACCTTTCCCCTCAAGCAAGCATAAGTTGGTTTTCTACATTTGAGACCCTGTTCTGTTTTGTAATTCAGTTCTTGTGTAGCCAAGTTTACCTTCCTTGTAGTAGTGATATCTTATGGTGTTTCTTTTTCTGTGTGACTTATTTCACTTAGAATCATCATACCTGAATCCACTCATTATGCTGCTACGGGCCTGATGACATAGATTTCATTGCTGAGTGATATTGCATTGTACGTAAGTACCACAACTTCTTTATCCATTTTTCGCTTTCTGTGATATTGAACTTGTACCGTAAACGAGGTTCTTGTCAACAGAGCCGTCCCAAACTTTGGGGTGGCTGTGTCTTTTTGATTTTAATTTCCCTAAGCTATAGGACCATAAGTGGAAGTGCCCTAGGGTCTGTTGCTTAGTTTTTTAGATGTTTCAGGAAACACCATACACTTCCCCAGAGTGGCTGTTGGCAATTTACATCCCGCCCATCAGCATATCAAGGCTCCCAGTTCTGCATGGCCTGTCCTGCCTTTCTGGATTTTACACTTTTTTCAGATGGCCCTTTTGACCGGGGGGCAGTGAGACTTCATTGTAGTGCAGATTTCCTTTGCAAGCTTGCTTGGTTGGCCAAAAAGGGCGTATGCGTTTTTTCCTGAATATATTCAGGAAAAAACGCATACGCCCTTTTTGGCCAAGTGCATCATTGTGGACGTTCTGCCTCTTTTCCTATGCTTTACATGCAATTCCTGTCTACCTCCTGAAATCGGTTTCCTGCAATCCTGCCCCGCTTTCATGTCCTCTTGGCAGCCTTACTTCAATATATTTTTGGACGATAGCTGTCATTTATAACTCTGCTGGTTTGTGAATTACAGTGCCCCTGAGCTCCTTTCTTCAACTCGCTTTCTTGTGAGCTGGCCGCAACACCGCAGGATTGCTTCAGGCCCTAGTGTGGTTCCGGCACGGCATGCTGAGCCTTTGGTTAATTCCTCTTTCTGGTGGGAAATGAGAGTTAAATTTGCCCGTCCAGACACCTCCAGCTAGTTTCTCATTGGTTCTCCCTATTCCTGTACATTTTACGCAGAAATTGCAAACTGGGCCAAACAGGAGTTTAAAGACACTGACTCTCCAAGTGGGGAGAGAGTTAGTAAAGCGTCTTGAATGTTGCACCCGAGTACCAGGGGATGAAAACTGAGACACATTTGAACACGTTTCCTGATCACACGGTGGATCATACTCTGTGTTCCACATGCATGTTTCAGCTGAAGGAATTATCCCTTAAACCTGGAGAGTTGAGACCCATGGAATGGGTACCATGCAGTATGACTTCAAAGGGTCTGCATTTGCTCACCGAACCTCACAAATCCTATCACTGCTGCGTTTATGCCGCTGTACACACGCTTGATTCTCTTTCGGAGACATATAAATCCACAGGTTTTAAGATTCTTACTAGTCAGGTGTATTCTTAGGCGTTTAATATGGGGTGTTGAGTACACTTCGTTTAGCAAGGAGTAGCTCTTGTCTATTACATATTTGGCTTATGGCACGGTATCTGTGCTAATTTCAATCTCTGGTTTCATGCAGCACCCCAACTCACCTTTCCCCTCAAGCAAGCATAAGTTGGTTTTCTACATTTGAGACCCTGTTCTGTTTTGTAATTCAGTTCTTGTGTAGCCAAGTTTACATTCCGTGTAGTAGTGATATCTTATGGTGTTTCTTTTTCTGTGTGACTTATTTCACTTAGAATCATCATACCTGAATCCACTCATTATGCTGCTACGGGCCTGATGACATAGATTTCATTGCTGAGTGATATTGCATTGTACGTAAGTACCACAACTTCTTTATCCATTTTTCGCTTTCTGTGATATTGAACTTGTACCGTAAACGAGGTTCTTGTAAACAGAGCCGTCCCAAACTTTGGGGTGGCTGTGTCTTTTTGATTTTAATTTCCCTAAGCTATAGGACCATAAGTGGAAGTGCCCTAGGCTCTGTTGCTTTGTTTTTTAGATGTTTCAGGAAACACCATACACTTCTCCAGAGTGGCTGTTGGCAATTTACATCCCGCCCACCAGCATAACAAGGCTCCCAGTTCTCCATGGCCTGTCCTGCCTTTCTGGATTTTACACTTTTTTCAGATGGCCCTTTTGACCGGGGGGCAGTGAGACTTCATTGTAGTGCAGATTTCCTTTGCAAGCTTTCTTGGTTGGCCAAAAAGGGCGTATGCGTTTTTTCCTGAATATATTCAGGAAAAAACGCATACGCCCTTTTTGGCCAAGTGCATCATTGTGGACGTTCTGCCTCTTTTCCTATGCTTTACATGCAATTCCCGTCTACCTCCTGAAATCGGTTTCCTGCAATTCTGCCCCGCTTTCAAGTCCTCTTGGCAGCCTTACTTCAATATATTTTTGGACGATAGCTGTCATTTATAACTCTGCAGGTTTGTGAATTACAGTGCCCCTGAGCTCCTTTCTTCAACTCGCTTTCTTGTGAGCTGGCCGCAACACCGCAGGATTGCTTCAGGCCCTAGTGTGGTTCCGGCACGGCACGCTGAGCCTTTGGTTAATTCCTCTTTCTGGTGGGAAATGAGAGTTAAATTTGCCCGTCCAGACACCTCCGCTAGTTTCTCATTGGTTCTCCCTATTCCTGTACATTTTCCGCAGAAATTGCAAACTGGGCCATACAGGAGGTTAAAGGCACTGACTCTCCAAGTGGGGAGAGTGTTAGTAAAGCGTCTGGAGTGTTGCACCCGAGTACGAGGGGACGAAAACTGAGACACATTTGAACACGTTTCCTGATCACACGGTGGATCATAATCTGTGTTCCACATGCATGTTTTAGCTGAAGGAAGAATCCCTTAAACTTGGAGAGTTGAGACCCATGGAATGGGTACCATGCAATATGACTTCAAAGGGTCTGCATTTGCTCACCGAACCTCACCAATCCTATCACTGCTGCGTTTATGCCACTGTACACACGCTTGATTCTCTTTCGGAGACATATAAATCCGTAGTTTTTAAGATTATTTCTAGTCAGGTGTATTCTTAAGCGTTTAATATGGGGTGTTGAGTCCACTTCGTTGAGCAAGGAGTAGCTCTTGTCTATTACATATTTGGCTTATGGAACGGTATCTGTGCTAATTTCAATCTCTGGTTTCATGCAGCACCCCAACTCACCTTTCCCCTTAAGCAAGCATAAGTTGGTTTTCTACATTTGAGACCCTGTTCTGTTTTGTAATTCAGTTCTTGTGTAGCCAAGTTTACCTTCCGTGTAGTAGTGATATCTTATGGTGTTTCTTTTCCTGTGTGACTTATTTCACTTAGAATCATCATACCTGAATCCACTCATTATGCTGCTACGGGCCTGATGACATAGATTTCATTGCTGAGTGATATTGCATTGTACGTAAGTACCACAACTTCTTTATCCATTTTTCGCTTTCTGTGATATTGAACTTGTACCGTAAACGAGGTTCTTGTAAACAGAGCCGTCCCAAACTTTGGGGTGGCTGTGTCTTTTTGATTTTAATTTCCCTAAGCTATAGGACCATAAGTGGAAGTGCCCTAGGCTCTGTTGCTTTGTTTTTTAGATGTTTCAGGAAACACCATACACTTCTCCAGAGTGGCTGTTGGCAATTTACATCCCGCCCACCAGCATAACAAGGCTCCCAGTTCTCCATGGCCTGTCCTGCCTTTCTGGATTTTACACTTTTTTCAAATGGCCCTTTTGACCAGGGGGCAGTGAGACTTCATTGTAGTGCAGATTTCCTTTGCAAGCTTGCTTGGTTGGCCAAAAAGGGCGTATGCGTTTTTTCCTGAATATATTCAGGAAAAAACGCATACGCCCTTTTTGGCCAAGTGCATCATTGTGGACGTTCTGCCTCTTTTCCTATGCTTTACATGCAATTCCAGTGTACCCCCTGAAATCGATTTCCTGCAATTCTGCCCCGCTTTCAAGTCCTCTTGGCAGCCTTACTTCAATATATTTTTGGACGATAGCTGTCATTTATAACTCTGCAGGTTTGTGAATTACAGTGCCCCTGAGCTCGTTTCTTCAACTCGCTTTCTTGTGAGATGGCCGCAACACCGCAGGATTGCTTCAGGCCCTAGTGTAGTTCCGGCACGGCACGCTGAGCCTTTGGTTAATTCCTCTTCCTGGTGGGAAATGAGAGTTAAATTTGCCCGTCCAGACACCTCCAGATAGTCTCTCTTTCTTTCTCCCTATTCCTGTTCATTTTTCACAGAAATTACAAACTGGGCCAAACAGGAGGTTAAAGGCACTGACTCTCCAAGTGGGGAGAGTGTTAGTAAAGCATCTGGAATGTTGCACCCGAGTACCAGGGACGAAAACGAGACACATTTGAACACGTTTCCCGATCACACGGTGGATCATACTCTGTGTTCCACATGCATGTTTCAGCTGAAGGAAGAATCCCTTAAACCTGGAGAGTTGAGACCCATGGAATGGGGACCATGCAGTATGACTTCAAAGGGTCTGCATTTGCTCACCGAACCTCACCAATCCTATCACTGCTGCGTTTATGCCGCTGTACACACGCTTGATTCTCTTTCGGAGACATATAAATCCGTAGGTTTTAAGATTATTTCTAGTCAGGTATATTCTTAGGCGTTTAATATGGGGTGTTGAGTCCACTTCGTTGAGCAAGGAGTAGCTCTTGTCTATTACATATTTGGCTTATGGAACGGTATCTGTGCTAATTTCAATCTCTGGTTTCATGCAGCACCCCAACTCACCTTTCCCCTCAAGCAAGCATAAGTTGGTTTTCTACATTTGAGACCCTGTTCTGTTTTGTAATTCAGTTCTTGTGTAGCCAAGTTTACCTTCCGTGTAGTAGTGATATCTTATGGTGTTTCTTTTTCTGTGTGACTTATTTCACTTAGAATCATCATACCTGAATCCACTCATTATGCTGCTACGGGCCTGATGACATAGATTTCATTGCTGAGTGATATTGCATTGTACGTAAGTACCACAACTTCTTTATCCATTTTTCGCTTTCTGTGATATTGAACTTGTACCGTAAACGAGGTTCTTGTAAACAGAGCCGTCCCAAACTTTGGGGTGGCTGTGTCTTTTTGATTTTAATTTCCCTAAGCTATAGGACCATAAGTGGAAGTGCCCTAGGCTCTGTTGCTTTGTTTTTTAGATGTTTCAGGAAACACCATACACTTCTCCAGAGTGGCTGTTGGCAATTTACATCCCGCCCACCAGCATAACAAGGCTCCCAGTTCTCCATGGCCTGTCCTGCTTTTCTGGATTTTACACTTTTTTCAGATGGCCCTTTTGACCGGGGGGCAGTGAGACTTCATTGTAGTGCAGATTTCCTTTGCAAGCTTTCTTGGTTGGCCAAAAAGGGCGTATGCGTTTTTTCCTGAATATATTCAGGAAAAAACGCATACGCCCTTTTTGGCCAAGTGCATCATTGTGGACGTTCTGCCTCTTTTCCTATGCTTTACATGCAATTCCCGTCTACCTCCTGAAATCGGTTTCCTGCAATTCTGCCCCGCTTTCAAGTCCTCTTGGCAGCCTTACTTCAATATATTTTTGGACGATAGCTGTCATTTATAACTCTGTAGGTTTGTGAATTACAGTGCCCCTGAGCTCGTTTCTTCAACTCGCTTTCTTGTGAGCTGTCCGCAACACCGCAGGATTGCTTCAGGCCCTAGTGTAGTTCCGGCACGGCACGCTGAGCCTTTGGTTAATTCCTCTTCCTGGTGGGAAATGAGAGTTAAATTTGCCCGTCCAGACACCTCCAGCTAGTCTCTCTTTCGTTCTCCCTATTCCTGTTCATTTTCCACAGAAATTACAAACTGGGCGAAACAGGAGGTTAAAGGCACTGACTCTCCAAGTGGGGAGAGTGTTAGTAAAGCATCTGGAATTTTGCACCCGAGTACCAGGGACGAAAACGAGACACATTTGAACACGTTTCCCGATCACACGGTGGATCATACTCTGGGTTCCACATGCATGTTTTAGCTGAAGGAAGAATCCCTTAAACCTGGAGAGTTGAGACCCATGGAATGGGTACCATGCAATATGACTTCAAAGGGTCTGCATTTGCTCACCAAACCTCACCAATCCTATCACTGCTGCGTTTATGCCGCTGTACACACGCTTGATTCTCTTTCCGAGACATATAAATCCGTAGTTTTTAAGATTATTTCTAGTCAGGTGTATTCTTAAGCGTTTAATATGGGGTGTTGAGTCCACTTCGTTGAGCAAGGAGTAGCTCTTTTCTATTACATATTTGGCTTATGGAACGGTATCTGTGCTAATTTCAATCTCTGGTTTCATGCAGCACCCCAACTCACCTTTTCCCTGAAGCAAGCATAAGTTGGTTTTCTACATTTGAGACCCTGTTCTGTTTTGTAATTCAGTTCTTGTGTAGCCAAGTTTTCCTTCCGTGTAGTAGTGATATCTTATGGTGTTTCTTTTCCTGTGTGACTTATTTCACTTAGAATCATCATAGCTGAATCCACTCATTATGCTGCTACGGGCCTGATGACATAAATTTCATTGCTGAGTGATATTGCATTGTACGTAAGTACCACAACTTCTGTATCAATTTTTCACTTTCTGTGATATTGAACTTGTACAGTAAACGAGGTTCTTGTAAACAGAGCCGTCCCAAAGTTTGGGGAGGCTGTGTCTTTTTGATTTTAATTTCCCTAAGCTATAGGACCATAAGTGCAAGTGCCCTAGGCTCTGTTGCTTTGTTTTTTAGATGTTTCAGGAAACACCATACACTTCTCCAGAGTGGCTGTTGGCAATTTACATCCCGCCCATCAGCATAACAAGGCTCCCAGTTCTCCATGCCAAGTCCTGCCTTTCTGGATATTACACTTTCTTCAGATGGCCCTTTTGACCGGGGGCAGTGAGACTTCATTGTAGTGTAGATTTCCTTTGCAAGCCTGCTTGTTTGGCGAAAAAGGGCGTATGCGTTTTTTCCTGAATATATTCAGGAAAGAACACATACGCCCTTTTTGGCCAAGTGCATCATTGTGGACGTTCTGCCTCTTTTCCTATGCTTTACATGCAATTCCCGTCTACCTCCTGAAATCGGTTTCCTGCAATTCTGCCCCGCTTTCAAGTCCTCTTGGCAGCCTTACTTCAATATATTTTTGGACGATAGCTGTCATTTATAACTCTGCAGGTTTGTGAATTACAGTGCCCCTGAGCTCCTTTCTTCAACTCGCTTTCTTGTGAGCTGGCCGCAACACCGCAGGATTGCTTCAGGCCCTAGTGTGGTTCCGGCACGGCATGCTGAGCCTTTGGTTAATTCCTCTTTCTGGTGGGAAATGAGAGTTAAATTTGCCCGTCCAGACACCTCCAGCTAGTCTCTCTTTCGTTCTCCCTATTCCTGTTCATTTTCCACAGAAATTACAAACTGGGCCAAACAGGAGGTTAAAGGCACTGACTCTCCAAGTGGGGAGAGTGTTAGTAAAGCATCTGGAATGTTGCACCCGAGTACCAGGGGACGAAAACGAGACACATTTGAACACGTTTCCCGATCACACGGTGGATCATACTCTGGGTTCCACATGCATGTTTTAGCTGAAGGAAGAATCCCTTAAACCTGGAGAGTTGAGACCCATGGAATGGGTACCATGCAATATGACTTCAAAGGGTCTGCATTTGCTCACCGAACCTCACCAATCCTATCACTGCTGCGTTTATGCCGCTGTACACACGCTTGATTCTCTTTCGGAGACAAATAAATCCGTAGGTTTTAAGATTATTTCTAGTCAGGTATATTCTTAGGCGTTTAATATGGGGTGTTGAGTCCACTTCGTTCAGCAAGGAGTAGCTCTTGTCTATTGCATATTTGGCTTATGGAACGGTATCTGTGCTAATTTCAATCTCTGGTTTCATGCAGCACCCCAACTCACCTTTCCCCTTAAGCAAGCATAAGTTGGTTTTCTACATTTGAGACCCTGTTCTGTTTTGTAATTCAGTTCCTTTGTAGCCAAGTTTACATTCCGTGTATTGGTGATATCTTATGATGTTTCTTTTTCTGTGTGACTTATTTCACTTAGAATCATCGTACCTGAATCCACTCATTATGCTGCTACGGGCCTGATGACATAGATTTCATTGCTGAGTGATATTGCATTGTACGTAAGTACCACAACTTTTTTATCCATTTTTCGCTTTCTGTGATATTGAACTTGTACCATAAACGAGGTTCTTGTAAACAGAGCCGTCCCAAACTTTGGGGTGGCTGTGTCTTTTTGATTTTAATTTCCCTAAGCTATAGGACCATAAGTGGAAGTGCCCTAGGCTCTGTTGCTTTGTTTTTTAGATGTTTCAGGAAACACCATACACTTCTCCAGAGTGGCTGCTGGCAATTTACATCCCGCCCATCAGCATAACAAGGCTCCCAGTTCTCCATGGCCTGTCCTGCCTTTCTGGATTTTACACTTTTTTCAGATGGCCCTTTGACCGGGGTGAAGTGAGACTTCATTGTAGTGCAGATTTCCTTTGAGAGCTTGCTTGGTTGGCCAGAAAGGGCGTATGCGTTTCTTCCTGAATATATTCAGGAAAAAACGCATACGCCCTTTTTGGCCAAGTGCATCATTGTCGACGTTCTGAGTGTTTTCATATGTTTTCAGTGCAATTCCTGTCTACCTCCTGAAATCGGTTTCCTGCAGTTCTGCCTTGCTCTCAGTGCCTCTTCATAGCCTTACCTCAATATACTTTTGGAGAATAGTTGGCCTTTATAACTCTGCAGGTTTTTGAATTGCAGTGGCCCTTAGCTCCATTTTTCAGCTCTTATTTTTGTGATCTTGCCTCATATCCACAGGATTTCTTCAGGCCCTATTCTTCTTCTGGGGTGCCTTGCTCTGCCTTTGGTTAATTCTTCTTCCTGATGTGAAATTAGAGTGACATGTGCCCATTGAAACCGCTACAGCTATTTTCTCACTGGTTCCCCCTATTCCCATTCATCCTCCGCACTAACTGCAGACTGTGCGATACCGGAACTTAAAGGCATTGACTCTCCATGTGGAGATGTTGTTAGTAAAGTGGCTGGAATGTTGATCCGGAGCCCCAGGAGAGGAAAATGAGGTGCATTTTAGAAACCTTTCCCGATCATATGGTATACCATCCGCTGGATTTCCCATGCATGGTTTAGCTGTAGGAAGATTCCCTTCAACTTGGAGTGTTGGGACCCTTGGAATAAGTAGCATGAAGTATTGCATTAAACTTTCGGCAGTTGCTCACCAAAGCTCTCCAATCCTTTCAGCCCCAAGTGTCCAGCCTTATGTCTTATCCAGCTGTGGGTTTATATGTGGTCATTCCAGGTTGCATCACAGCCCCTGAGCGAATTTTGTAAGAATTTTTCTCTCTTTCATTGTTTCTGCGTTTTGGTTTTAAAATTTATTTCTATAATGGGGTTTAGCTCATTTTCACTGCTGTGTTTGTGCCGCTCTGCGCACACTTGATTCCCTTATGGAGATATATCAATACATGGGTTTTAAGATTCTTATTACTCAGATATATTTCTCTGCGGTGTATAGGGTGTGTTGAGGCCAGTTCATTGAGCGAGGTGTAGATCTTGTCTGATACCTATTTGGTTTATTGAACGGTATCTGTGCTAATTTCAAACTCTGGTTTTATGCATCACCCCACCTCTCCTTTCCCCTTAAGCTGACATAAGTGTGTTTTCTAAATGTGAGACACTGTTCTGTTTTGTAATTCATTTTTTGTGCAGCCATATTTATCCTCCCTCTATAAGTGATATCTTATGATATGTTTCTTTTTCTGTTTGACTTATTTCAAGTAGTATTATCGGACCTCAATCCACTCTTTATCCTTCTACTAGCCTTATTACATTGATTTCATGGTGAAGAGATATTCCATTGTACATAAGTACCACATTTTCTTTATCCATTGTTCTCTTTCCTGGGATATTTAAGGTGTACTGAAGTTGAGGTTCTTGTAAACAGAGTAGCCCTAAACTGTGGTGTGCTTGTGTCTTGTTGATTTTTAGACTTCCCTAGATATACTCCCGTGATTGGAAGTGCCCTATGCTCTGTCGCTCTGTTTTTTAGATGATTTAGGAACCACCATACACTTCTCCAGAGTGGCTCTCGGCAGTTCACACACTGTCCATCAGCGTATAAAGGCTCCCTGTTCTCCATGGCCTGTCCTGCATTTCTGGTGTTTACAATTTTTTCGGATGGCCCTTTTGACCGGTGGGAAATGAGACTTCTTTGTTGTGCACATTTGCATTGCTTGCTTGCTTGGTTGCCCATAAAGTGCGTATGCGTTTTTTCCTGGATATATTCAGGAAATAACGCATACTCCCTTTTGGGCCAACTGCATCATTGTCGAAATTCTGCCGCTTTTCATGTGCTTTAAAGGCGAGTCCAATCTATCTCTTGAAATCTGTTTCTTGCAATTCTGTCTTGCATTCAGATCCTCTTCTTTGCCTTACCTCAACATATTTTTGGACGTTAGTTTTCATTTATAACTCTGCAGGTTTGTGAATTGCAGTGACCCTGAGCTCCATTTTTTAAGTTGCTCTTTTGTGAGCTGGCCTCAAAACCGCAGGATTGCTTCAGGCCCTATTTTGGCTCCGGCGAGGCGGGCTGAGCCTTTTTTTAATTCTTATTCTTAATGGGAAATTAGAGTGACATGTGCCCGTCCAAACCCCTACAACTATTCTCTCATTGTTTCCCCCTCTTCCCGTTCATCCTCCTCACAATTTGCAAAATGTGTGAAACAGAAGTTTAAATGTGCTGATTCTCTAAGTGGGGAGATTCTAAGTAACGTGGCTGGAATGATGAACAGGAGCACCAGGAGAGGATAAATGAGGTGCATTTTAGACACATCTCCCGATCACATGGTGTACAGTCCTCTGGGTTTTCCATGCATGTTTTAGCTGTAGGAAGATTCCTTGAACCTGCAGATTTGGGACCCATTGAATGGGTACCAGGTAGTATTACTTTAAAGGGTGTGCATTTCCTCACCCAACCTCACATTTCTCTTAGCGCGAACAGTTTCCAGCCTTATGTCTCATCCTGCTGTGGGTCTAGATGTGTTCAATCCATGTTGCATCACCGTCCCTGAGGAAAAGTTGTAAGAGGTTTTCTCTGTCTCTCTGTCGTTTATTTTTTTCAATTTATTACTATATTGGTTACAGCTGATTTTCAAAGCTCTGTTTCTTGCTGCTGTACATCCACTTGATTCACGTACAGAGAGACATCAATAAATTCTTTTTCAGATTCTTACCAGTCATAGATATTCTTTTCCGGTGACTTGAGTGTGCTGAGTGCAGTTCTTTTAGCTACCGTGTAGGCCTTGTTGATTATCAGTTTGGTATTTGGAATGGTATCTTTGCTAATTTCAACCTCCTGGATGATGCCTCACCCCTCCCCACCTTTCCCGTTTAGCAGCCTTACGCGTGTTTTCTACATATTTGACTATGTTTTTGTTTTGTAATTTATTTCATGTGTAGCCATTTTGGATTCCACCTTTAAGTGATATCTTATGATATGTGTCTTTTTCTTTTTGAATTATGTCACTTAGAATGATCATACGTAACTCCTCCGGAGTTGTTACAACTGGCCATATTTCATTGATTTCCAGGCTGAGTAATATTCCACTCTACATAAGTACCACATCTCTATCCATTTTTTCCCTCCAGAGACATTTAAGTTATATCCTAGTCGAGGATCTTTTAAACAGAGAGGCAGTAAACATTGGGGTGCCTGTGTCCTCTCGATTTTTGTTTTTCCCAAGATATACGCCCATGAGTGCAAGTGCCCTATGCTCTGTAGCTCATTTTTTAGATGCTTTAGTAAACACAATACACTTCTCCAGAATGGCCGTTGGCAATATACATTTCCACTATAAGCCTCACAGGGCTCCCTCTTCTCCTTGCCCTGTCCTGCATTTCTGGCGTTTACACTTTATGAGGATGGCTCTTCTGACTGATGCGAAGTGATATCTTTTGTAGTATTGATTTCCAGTGCCCACCTGTTTGGTTGGCTAAAAAAGTGTATGCCCTTTTCTTGAATATATACAGAAAAAAACGCATACAGCCTTTTTGGCCAACTGCAATGTCGGAAATGTTCAGCCCCTTTTCTTGTGCTTAATGGCGAATCCTTTCTACCTCCTCAAATCCCTTTCCTGCCATTCTCCCTTGCTTGCCAATCCTTTTCTTTGACTTTCCTCAAGACATTTTTCAGTGATAGATATTTTCAACTCTGCAGTTTCGTGAATTTTACTGCCCCTGAGTTCCATTGTTCAACTTGTGTTTATGGGAACTGGCCACAAAGCAGTGGGATTTCCTCAAGCCCTATACTGTTTCCATGGGCAACCCTAGCCTTTGGTCAATTCATCTTCCTGATTGGAAATTAGAGTGACATGTGCCTGTCTGAACACCTAGGACTTGTCTCTCATTGTTCCTCATCCTTCCGCTTCATCCTCTGGACAAATTCCAAACTGTACGCAACAGGATGTTGACAGTGTTGACATCTCCAAGTGGGGAGACTGTTAGTAAAGACGCTGGAGGGGTGAACCCGAGCACCAGGAGATGAGGAGATGAGATGCCTTTTCCAAACTCTTCCCGATCAGACGGTATACCATCCTCTGGGTGTGACAGACATGTTTTAGCAGTAGGAAGAGTCCCATTCATGTAAGGAGAACACCAGGGCTTTTTCAAAATCAGTGTCTCCCCGAAACCCAAACTGGGGAGTTTTTTAAGCTACGGCTACACATATGTTCATTAAGGGCCTTGGGAAGTAGGCAGAGTCCAAACTTTAGATGACTGAAGTCTTCAGGGTCAGAAGCACTCACCACCGGCTTCCCTTAGGTTACACTTTAACTGTCATTGATAGATGATGTCAATAAAAATATCTATTCTTTTTCCGATTATTTCCCCTTATAGGTTATTGCACAATATTGAGTGTAGTTCCCTGTGCTATACAGTAGTTCCTTGTTGATGATCTATTTTATACATAGCAGTGTGTATGTGTTAATTCCAAACTGTTAATTTATCCCTCCTCCCACCTTTCCCCTTTGGTAATAATAAATTATAAGATTTTATACTTCTCAGAAATGGGGGAGCTGAAAGAGAGGTATCATTTTCAATGGAAAAGCATTTAAAACAAGATTGAAGCTTTAACCAAGATTATTAGATGTACATCCTTGGAAAGAAATCACTTCATTTCTCTAATATTGACCTGACAAATAAGACAAACCTTTTCACTGAACTTGCTTATAATAAAGTGATGGAAATATCAAATGGAAGTGTTAGAAACATCTTATTTTACCCGAGCCTTATAAACTGTTCTATGTTAACTACAGTTTGGCTCACACATCTGTTCATTGAAGTTACAATAGTCTCAATTTCTGTTACTGATCCTCCAGAGTGGACCCCAACAAGGGTCCCCCTGCCCAGTGTCATTGGGGCCAACAGATCGAGACTGAGTTTGGTTCCCAAGCAAAGGAAACTTTATATTTTCATCAGAGAATGGAGAGGTGAGAGCATGCACTACCCCGTGGGCTGTGGGCTGGGCTGCTGTGTAGAGATCCTGTCAGAGTCAGTGAGAGGGAGGGGGCGGAGCTCTCAAGGGCCGGGTTGGCTGCAGCTCAGGCTCTATATCTCGGAGTCTGCACTGGGCCCCAGGAGCTGAGGTGTCGACCCAGCCATTCTGCACCAGGAAATCTGGTCTGAAGTGCCGGGTGTGGAACCTCTGCATGCGGGACCCTAGGAGCACGTGAAATTAGACAAAGCACAAAGGATAAAAAAGGTCAGACTTGACTTTATTGCCCACATTCTATTTTTATCTCCCAGGGATTTTTAATGGGCTTTGCTGGGGACAAACCCCTCCTCTGCCTTTTGTCCCGTTCCTCATTCTTGGAGTGCTGAGGGTGCAGACCCTTCTTCTGTAACTGCTGAGTGCTGAGTTGGGAGCCCTCATACCAGGGGACGAGGGTCAGAACTTCTCCCCAGCAGCCTCCAGGTGACGTTGATTGGCCCCAGGACCCCTGCCTCCCTGCTCGTCCGCCTGAGCACCAGCATTGGAAGTGTTATAGATTCTAATGACCTTTAAGGGTCCAGGAAAGAGATGTGCAGAGACGCTGTGGGGGCCGGTTTCACCCCGCCCCACATTTGTTCGGCCACCTTAGGCTGACCGTTTCTGCCAGCCTAGATGCTCTGACCAGTAGTCTGCTCTTTCTTCAATTAGGCCCCTGAATTAACGTAAAAACAGCACCAGGTGTCAGAGCCCTGCCCGCTCAACTCCCAGACAGTCCAGGGTCAGTGGTGATCAAGGACCATGATGGCCACTGAGTCAACAGCCTTTTGAAGTAAACAGGAGTCCAGCCGGTCTTATTGGCCACCATCATCACGGTGTCTGTAGGCTTTTCTATGGTGACAGTGTGATATACGGTTCCCCCGCCAAGATTATTAGCTCCCCTCCGGGTGCAGGAAGTCCTGCAAGCAGTAGTCTACTCCTTCGGGACACACTATTGTTGTTTTATGAGAGAAACTCCAGGTCAAGTGATGTTCACACGAGTCGTCATGGTGCCCTGTTGCCCCCGGTTATCTCTCTGGATGTTGGAGTTGGAGGGCCTCCTCACTCGAGGTCGGTGTGCCCACGGAGCGAACCCTGCAACTTCAGGGCATGGTTGGTGATTAGGATCACCACGTGGGGTCCTTTTCCCTTAGGAGGGAGGTGGCCTTTTGGGCTGCTGATTTCCAGGTTTTTAGATACCGCCAGTATCTTGGCCAGATGTGGCAGTGGGCCAAGCCCCTTGGTGACTGTAGTTTATCCTACCTGGATGGCATTCTTGCGTTGTTCCATTTCAAGTGGTCCCAGTTTTTGCACTAATTCTCCAATGGCGATTCACCTTTCACCGGGAATGGAAAGGTCAAAGGGTTTAGCTCAATTAGGGAGTTCCAGGGCAAGGGTCTGAATTGACTGCTCTTTCCATTCTTGAAAGGCCACTTCTGGATTCTGTTCAAAAGGATCATCATCTTTTCCTTTCAGTGTTTCATATAGAGGCCCAGCTAGTAGACTGTAGTTAGGGATCCAGAAGCAGCAAACCCTGGCCTCCCCAGGAACCCCTAAGCTGTCTTCTAGTTTTAGAAAGGGGTAAGGCTGCAAATGGTTTCTTCCCTTTCCTGGGATGGGCTTCTCTGACCTTGTGTGAGAATGAAGCCCAGGCAGGTCACTGCAGTCTGTGATATTTGAGCTTTTTCTTGGACAACTTCTATCCTTTATTGGCTTGGTAGTTCAGAGGCCTCCTTAGTAGGGCTGGCGATCAGAATGTCGTCTGCATATTGAAGGAGGGTTTCCTTTTCCAGAGGTAGAACTTTTCGGTCTTTAGCTAAGCTTTCCCCAAAGATGGTGTGGGAATTTTTGAACCCTTGGGGCAAGACGGCCCGGAAGTATTGTTTTAGTTGTATGTTGAGTCCTGCCACTCACAAGCCAAAATTTCTTGTGACTCTGGGACTAATGGAATACAAAAGAAGGCATCATTGAAGACTAATACAGAATACCATGTCCTGGTGGTTGGTAGAATGACCAGCAGGGTGTAGGAATCAGGAGCAACTGGAGGTATATCCTCGGTGGCTTCACTGACTGTCCTGACATCCTTTACCAGGTCCCCAGCAGCCCATGGGGCTCTCGTGGTCAGGCCAATCCCAGGATATGGAGCTCTCCTGGGCAGGTACCCCACCCCCAACCCAGCCCACGGGGCTCTCATGGTCAGGCCCCTCCCAGGATACAGAGCTACCCTTGCAGGTACCGTGGCAGGGCTGGGCACACAGGAACCGTGCACATAGCCCTCATTGAAGAGCACCCCCAGCTCACCTGTCGCTCAGAGTTGACACAGAGCACCTCAGAGCAGGACTTGAACTAACAAACAGCAGCTCCGACAGGTCTGTGACCCTGGGCATCACTCTGTGTGGCCTCCCTCCACCTGGTCTTCCAGAGACTTCCACTGCACCCAGGGCACCAGGCCTCTGTCTCCAACCACCACCCACCCCTCCTCTCCCTGACTCCTGGGTTCCTCTCATTAGGAGAGGGTTTTCTTGAAGTTGTCTCCCACTCATGGGCCAGATAAAATGATTAGAAAACAAGCCAAAGCTGCAGCCCCTTGTCTATCCTGACTCTCAGGAGCCCACACCTGTTCCTTGGACCTGGCCGGTTCAGCAAGTTCCATTTTCTGCAACTGTGAGCCCCTGAGGGGTGATGATTGGCTGACCTGGGCAACCTTACCATGCCGGCCAGCCCTCCCCAGGTGTGCCTGGGTTGAGATCAATATAAATACCACTCCAGGCAGCAAAAGCCCCTGCAGCTGTGCCTGACGCCATTTTCTCTGCCCTGTCAGCAGTCTCGGGGCTGGGCTGGTGGGAGGGAGTGAGAGGCCACGGCTTTGTGGGTGGCCCAGTGTGAGTGGGGCTCTGCTGGACTTTCTGCAGCAGTTGCCAGGCTGCCACCTGCTAAAGAAGAGGATGTGTCACCCATACCTGCTGCTGGAATTTCTCCCTGGGCAGAGGTGAGGAAGGAAAAAAGCAGTGGGGGCAGGGACAGGACGGGTATCTCAGGCAGGGAAATGGAAATCTTCCAGAAGAGCACCCAGGGCCAGGACCATCCTGGCTGGCCTGCAGGCACCAAGTCAGCTGGCATGCTGTCACTCGTGTGGCTCCATGGCCCTTCCTCTAGGCTTTCAAGTCCTTGTATATATTCAGGTGTTTTACCTGGGAAGGGCGGGAACAGTTCAGCAGCAACTGGCCTGGGGCTCAGCTCACGTTTACTCACAGATGCCTCGGCACGGTGCCCCAGCTTTGCAATGAGGACGCTTGTTGTGTGGGGGCTGCTGGCTGAATGGGAGACGATTCCCCACCACTGACCAACTTCAGAATTGTTTACAACTGGAGCAAGTGCCCTGATACGGTTTTCCTCTGAGTAACTGGTGGGTTCTGTTTTTTTTTTCTCTTTTTCGTTTTTGGTTCAAGGTAGATTTTATTCCTCTTTTTTGTATTTACAGATATAAGCATGGAAATAATTTATTCATATAAATACATGTATGTGAAGGGAATAATTGTTTTTTCTGTTTTATTTTTTAAATTTTATTTCTTTTTAATTTTGAATTTTATTTTATATTTTTATACAGCAGGTTCTCATTGGTTATCTATTTTATACATATAAATGTTTACATGCCAATCCCAATCTCTCAACTCCTCCCACCACCACCCCTCCAAGAGCTTTCCCCCCTTGTTGTCCATACGATTGTTGTCTACATCTGTTGCTCTATTTATGCCTTGCAAAACGGTTAATCTGTACAGTTTTTCTAGGTTCCACATATATGCATGAATATACAAGATTTGTTTTTCTCTTTCTGACTTACTTCACTCTGTATGACAGTCTCTAGATCCATCGACGTCTCTACAAATGACCCAATTTCATTCCTTTCATGGCTTAGTAATATTCCATTTTATATATGTACCACATCTTTATGCATTCGTCTGTCTGTGGGCATTTAGGTTGCTTCCATTACCTCGATATTGTAAATAGTGATGCAATGAACATTGCGGTGAATGTCTCTTTTTGATTTATGGTTTTGTCTGGGTATATGTCCAGTCCTGGGATCGCTGTATCATATGGTAATTCTATTATTAGTTTCTTAAGAAACTCCATATTGTTCTCCATAGTGACTGTATCAACTTATATTCCCAACAATAGTGGAAGAGGGTTCCTTTTCTCCACACCCTTTCCAGCATTTGTTGTTTGTAGATTTTCAGATGATGCCCATTCTAACAGGTGTGAGGTGATACCTCATTGTTGAGTCCATTTCGTTGAGCAGGGGGTAGGTCTTGTCTATTACATATTTGGCTTATGGAACGGTATCTGTGCTAATTTCAATCTCTGGTTTTATGCAGCACCCCCTTAACTCACCTTTCCCTTTAAGCAAGCATAAGTTGGTTTTCTAATCTTGAGACCCTGTTCTGTTTTGTAATTCAGTTCATGTGTAGCCAAGTTTACATTCCGTGCATTAGTGATACCTTATGATGTTTCTTTTTCTGTGTGACTTATTTCACTTAGAATCATCATGCCTCAATCCACTCATTATGCTGGTACAGGCCTGGTGACACAGATTTCATTGCTGAGTGGTATTCTGTTGTACATAAGTACTGCAACTTCTTTATCAATTATTTGTTCTCTGGGATATTTAACTCGTACTGTAGAAGAGGTTCCTGTAAACAGAGCCGTCCCAAATTTTGGGGTGGCTGTGTCTTTTTGATTTTAATTTCCCTAAGCTATAGGACCATAAGTGGAAATGCCCTAGACTCTGTTGCTTTGTTTTTCAGATGTATCAGGAAACACCATACACTTCTCCAGAGTGGCTGTTGGCAATTTACATCCCGCCCATCAGCATAACAAGGCTCCTTTTTCCCCATGGCCTGTCTTGCCTTTCTGGATTTTACACTTTTCTCAGATGGCCCTTTAGACCGGGGGGAAGTGACACTTCATAGTAGTTCGGATTTCCATTGCAAGCTTGCTTGGTTTGCCAAAAAGGGCATATGTGTTTTTTCCTGAATATATTCAGGAACAAACTCATACGCCCTTTGTTGCCAAGTGCATCATTGTCGATGTTCTGCCTCTTTTCCTATGCTTTAAATGCAATTCCAGTCTACCTCCTGAAATCGGTTTCCTGAAATTCTGCCCCGCTTTCAAGTCCTCTTCGCAGCCTTACTTCAATATATTTTTGGACGTTATCTGTTATTTATAACTCTCCAGGTTTGTGAATTACAGGGCCCCTGAGCTCCTTTCTTCAACTCGCTTTCTTGTGAGCTGGCCGCAAACCCGCAAGACTGCTTCAGGCCCTAATCTGCTTCTGGCAGGGCACGCTGAGCCTTTGGTTAATTTCTCTTCCTGGTGGGAAATGAGTGTTAAATATACCCGTCCAGACACCTACCTCACTCTCAACCCCTTGGTGATGTGGGTCCTCTGGTTTGTGGCCACCTTTGCTGGGTTCCTCACCTTTCGATGATGTGGCCCCACTAGTGTGAGGACACTCCTGCTTGGTTCTCATCCACGTGGTTATGTGGACCCCCTGGTGAGAGTCTGTTCCTGGCTTTGTTCCTCACCCACCTGTGAGGGAGACCCTCTGCTGATAGGTCACTCCTGCATGGCTGGCACACATTGCCTTGGTGAAGTCAGCCGTGTGGTGGCAGTTGGAGCGTGCTGGGAATCTCCTCCCCCCGGTGATGAGGACCCTCTTGCGTCAGGCCCTAACTGCTGGACTCACCAACTTTTCTTAGGGAGCCCGGTGATGCTTTGGCACTCCTCTTAGGATCCCATCTCCATGGGGTTGTGGGCCTTCTGCTCTGAGGTCCCAACGGCTGGGTTGTTCACATTTTCATGATGTGGGCTCTCTGGTGTTCACAGAAGCCTGGATCCCATAGCCTCTGTGCTCTTGGCCGCCTGCTGGGAGGTTCCAACTGCTGGATTCCTCACTTTTTTAATTTTTTGGGCCCTCTGTTGTGAGGATCCTCCTGCCTGCCTCACTCCCATCCCCTTCGTGATGTGTGTCGTCTGGTTTGAGGCCACATGTGCTGGGTTCCTCACCTTTCGATGATGTGGGACCAATGGTCTTAGGAGACTCCTGCCTGGTTCACATCCCCTTGGTGATGTGGGCCCTCTGTTGAGAGTCTGATCCTGGCTGGGTTCCTCACCCATCTGTGAGGTGGGCCGTCTGATGTGAGGTCACTCCTGCCTGGCTTGCTCACCTCGCCTTGTGGACATGAGCCCTCTGGTGGCACTTGGAGCCTGCTGGGAGCCTCCTCTCCTCGGTGATGAGGGCCCTCTGGCATCAGGCCTTAACTGCTGGGCTCCCCACATTTTGTGATGTGCGCCCAGTGGTGCGAGGACACTCCAGCCAGGTTCACATCCCCATTGGGATGTGGGCCTTCTGCTCTGAGGTCCCAAAGCCTGGGTTGCTCACAGTTTCATGATGTGGGCTCTCTGGTATTAGTTCACTCCTGCCTGCATCCCATAGCTTCTGTGCTCTGGGCCGCCTGCTGGGAGGTTCCAACTGCTGGATTCCTCACCTTTCTTATTCTTTGGGCCCTCTGATTTTAGGCTACTCCTGCCTGCCTCACTCCCATTCCCTTTGTGATATGTGTCCTCTGATTTGAGGCCACATGTGCTGGGTTCCGCACCTTTCGATGATGTGACCCCACTGGAGGGAAGACAGTCCTGACTGGTTCCCATCCCCTTGCTGATGTGGGCCCTCAGGTGAGAGTCTGATCCTGGCTGGGTTCCTCACCCTTCTGTGAGGTGGGCCCTCTGCTGTGAGGTCAATCATGCCTGTCTGGCACAGGTCACCTTGGCGACGTGGGCCCTCTGGTGGCAGTTGGAGTGTGCTGGGATCCTCCTTCCCTCAGTGATGAGGGCCCTCTTGCCTTAGGCCATAACTGCTGGGCTCCCCACATTTTCTGATGTGCGCCAAGTGAGTGAGGAGACTCTTGCCAGGTTCCCATCCCCATGGCGATATGGGCCTTCTGCTCTGAGGTCAAAACGGCTGGCTTGCTCACAGTACCATGATGTGGGCCCTCTGCTGTGAGTTCACTCCGGCAAGGATCCCTTATCATCGGTGCTCTGAGCCGCCTGCTGGGAGGTTCCAACTGCTGGATTCCTCAACTTTTTTATTCTATGTGCCCTCTGTTGTGAGGCTCCTCCTGCCTGCCTCACTGCCAGCCCCTTGGTGATGACTGTCCTATGGCTTGAGGCCACATGTGCTGCGTTCCTCACCTTTCGATGATGTGACCCCACTCGTGTGAGGACACTCCTGCCTGGTTCCCATCCCCTTGGTGAGGTGGGCCCTCTGGCGAGAGTCTAATCCTGGCTGGGTTCCTCAACGTTCTGTGAGGTAGGCCCTCTTCTGTGAGGTCACTCCTGCCTGGCTGGCACACGTCACCTTGGAGACGTGAGCCCTCTGGTGGCAGTTGGAGCGTGCAGGGCACCTCCTCCTCTCGGTGATGACGGCCCTCTGGCGTCAGGCCCTAAATGGTGGGCTCCCCACATTTTCTGATGTGCGCCCAGTGGTGCGAGGACACTCCAGCCAGGTTCCCATTCCCATGGGGATGTGGGCCTTCTGCGCTGAGGTCTCAACTCCTGGGTTGCTCACAGTTTTGTGATGTGGGCCCTCTGCTGTGAGTTCACTGTGGCCTGGATCCCATAGCCTCGGTGTTCTGGGCCGCCTGCTGGAAGGTCTAAATGCTGGAATTCTCACGTTTTTTATATTATGTGCCCTGTGTTGTGAGGCTACTCCTGCCTGCCTCACTCCAAGGCCCTTGGTGATGTGGGTCCTCTGGTTTGAGGACACATGTGCTGGGTTCCTCACCTTAAGATGATGAGGCCCCACTGGTGTGAGGATAATCCTGACTGGGTCCCATCCCCTTTGTGATGTGGGCCCTCTGGTGAGAGTCTGATCCTGGCTGGGTTCCTCACCCATCTGTGAGGTGGGCCCTCTACTATCAGGTAACTCTTGCCTGGGTTGCTCACCTCGCCTTGTTGACATGGGCCCTCTGGTGGCAATTGGACCCTGCTGGGAGCCTCCTCAGCTCTGTGATGAGGGCCCTCTGACGTCAGGCCCTAACTGCTGGGCTCCCCAACTTTTCTTAGTGAGCCCAGTGTTGCTCAAGCACTCCTCTTAGGTTCCCATCCCCATGGGGATGTGGGCCTTCTGCTCTGAGGTTCCAACGGCTGGGTTGATCACAATTTCATGATGTGGGCTCTCTGGTGTTAGTTCACTGTGGCCTGGATCCCATAGCCTCTGTGGTCTTGGCTGCCTGCTGGGAGGTTCCAACTGCTCGATTCCTCAACTTTTGTATTCTATGGGTCCTGTGTTGTGATGCTCCTCCTGCCTGCCTCACTCGCAACCCCTTCGTGATGTGGGTCTTCTGGTTTGAGGCCACATGTGCTGGGTTAGGCAACTTTCAATGATGTGGCCCCACTGGTGTGAGGACACTCCTGCCTGGTTCCCATCCCCTTGGTGATGTGGGCCTTCTGGTGACAGTCTTATCCTGGCTGGGTTCCTCACTCTTCTGTGAGGTAGGCCCTCTGCTGTGAGGTCAATCCTGCCTGACTTGCACACATCACCTTGGCGACGTGGGCCCTCTGTTGGCACATGGAACCTGCTGGGAGCCTCCTGCCCTCGGTGATGATGGCCCTCTAGCATCAGGCTCTAACTGCTGGGCTCCCCACGTTTTCTGATGTGAGCCCAGTGATGCCAGGACACTCCTGTCAGGTTCCCATCCCCATGGGGATGTGGGCTTTCTGCTCTGAGGTCCCAATGCCTGGGTTGCTCACAGTTTCATGATGTGGGCTCTCTGGTGTTAGTTAACTCCTGCCTGCATCCCATAGCTTCTGTGCTCTCGGCCGCCTGCTGGGAGGTTCCAAATGCTGGATTCCTCACTTTTTTTATTCTTTGGGCCCTCTGTTTTTAGGCTACTCCTACCTGCCTCACTCCCATCCCCTTTGTGATGTATGTCCTCTGATATGAGGCCACATGTGCTGGGTTCCTCACCTTTCGATGATGTGGCCCCACTGGTGGGAGGACAGTCCTGACTGGTTCCCATCCCCTTGGTGTTGTGGGCCCTCTGGTGAGAGTCTCATCCTGCCTCGGTTCCTCACCCTTCTGTGAGATAGGCCCTCTGCTGTGAGGTCACTACTGCCTGGCTGGCGCATGCCACCTTGTAGATGTGGGCCCTCTGTTGGCAGTTGGAACCTGCTGGGAGTCTCCTCACCTCAGTTATGAGGGCCCCCTGGCGTCAGGCCCTAACTGCTGGGCTCCTAACTTTTTCTGATATGTGCTAAGTGGTGTAAAGCCACTCCTGCCAGGTTCCCATCCCAATGGGGATGTGGGCCTTCTGTTCTGAGGTCCCAACAGCTGGGCTGCTCACAGGTTCATGATGTGGGCCCTCTGCTGTGAGTTCACTGCGGCCTGGATCCCATAGCCTCGGTGCTCTGGGCCACTTGCTGGGAGGTTCCAACTGCTGGATTCCTCAACTTTTATATTCTATGGACCCTGTGTTGTGAGGCCAGTCCTGCCAGCCTCATTCCGAACCCCTTGGTGATGTGGTTCCTCTGGTTTGAGGACACATGTGCTGGGATCCTCACCTTTCGATGATGTTGTCCCACTGGTGTGGGGACACTCCTGCCTGGTTCCCATCCCCTTGGTGATGTGGGCCCTCTGGTGAGAGTCTGATCCTGGCTGTGTTCCTCACCCTTCTGTGAGGTGGGCCCTCTGCTGTGAGGTCACTCCTGCCAGACTGGCACACATCGCCTTGGCGACGTTGGCCCTCTGGTGGCAGCTGGAGCCTGCTGGGAGCCTCCTCCTCTCGGTGATGAGTGCCCTCTAGCGTCAGGCCCTAACTTCTGAGCACCCCACGTTTTCTGATGTGAGCCCAGTGATGCCAGGACACTCCTGTCATGTTCCCATCACCATGGGGATGTGGGCCTTCTGCTCTGAGGTCCCAATGTCTGGGTTGCTCACAGTTTCATGATGTGGGCTGTCTGGTGTTAGTTCACTCTGGCCTGGTTCCTCTAGCCTCTGTGCTCTGGGCCGCCTGCTGGGAGGTTCCAACTGCTGGATTCCTCACCTTTCTTATTTTTGGGCCCTCTGTTATGAGGCTCCTCCTGCCTGCCTCACTCCCAGCCCCTTGGTGATGGGTGTCCTATGGTTTGAAGCCACATGTTCTGGGTTCCTCACCTTTAGATGATGTGGCCCTACTCATGTGAGGACACTCCTGCCTGGTTCCAATCCATTTGGTGATGTGGGCCCTCTGGTGCGAGTCTGATCCTGACTGGGTTCGTCACACTTCTCTGAGGTGGGCCCTCTGCTGTGAGGTCATTCGTGCCTGGTTGGCACACATCGCCTTGGCGACGTCAGCCCTCTGGTGGCAGTTGGAGCCTGCTGGGAGCCTCCTTCCCTTGGTGATGAGGGTCCTCTGGCGTCAGGCCCTAACTGCTGGTCGCCCAAAATTTTCTGATACGTTCTCAGTGGTGCGAGGACACTCCTACCAGAATTCCATCCCCATGGGGATGTGGGCCTCCTGCTCTGAGGTCCCAATGGCTGGTTTGCTCAGTTTCATGACATGGGCCCTCTTCTGTGAGTTCACTGTGGCCTGGATCCCATAGCCTCGGTGCTCTGGGCCGCCTGCTGGGAGGTTCCAACTGCTGGATTCCTCACTTTTTTATTCTATGTGCCCAGTGTTGTGAGGTTACTCCTGCCTGCCTCACTCCGAGGTCCTTGGTGATGTGGGTCCTCTGGTTTGAGGACACATGTGCTGAGTACCTCAGCTTTCGATGATGTGGCCCCACTGATGTGAAGACACTCCTGCCTGGTTCCCATCCCCTTGGTGATGTGGGCCCTCTGGTGAGAGTCTGATGTTGGCTGGGTTTCTCACCCTTCTGTGAGGTGGGACCTCTGCTGTGAGGTAACTCCTGCCTGGCATGCTCACGTTGCCTTGGCAATGTGAGCCCTCAGGTGGCAGTTGGAGCCTGCTGGGAATCTCCTCCCCTCAGTTATGAGAGCTCTGGATAAAACACATATGCCCTTTTTTGCCAAGTGCATTATTTTCCAAGTTCTGTCTCTTTTCCTATGCTTTAAGAACTACTCCCGTGTACGTTCTGAAATCAGTTTCCAGCAATTCTGCCCGGCATTCAAGTCCTCATCGCAGCCTTACTTCAGTATAATTTTGGATGATAGCTGTCATTTATAACTCCGCAGGTTTCTGAATTACAGTGCCCCTGAGCTCCTTTCTTCAACTCGCTTTCTTGTGAGCTGGCCGCAACACCGCAGGATCTCCTCAGGCCCTAATCTAGTTCCAGCATGGCACGCAGAGCCTTTGGTTCATTTATCTTCCTGGTGGGAAATGAGACTTAAATTTGCCCGTCCAGACACCTACAGATAGTCTCCCATTGCTTCTCCTTATTCCTGTTCATCTTCCGAAGAAATTGCAAACAGGGCCAAACAGGAGGTTAAAGGCACTGACTCTCCAAGTGGGGAGAGTGTTAGTAAAGCGTCTGGAATGTTGCACCCGAGTACCAGGGGACGAAAACTGAGACACATTTGAACACGTTTCCCGATCACACGGTGGATCATACTCTTGGTTCCACATGCATGTTTTAGCTGAAGGAAGAATCCCTTAAACATGGAGAGTTGAGACCCATGGAATGGGTACCATGCAATATGACTTCAAAGGGTCTGCATTTGCTCACCAAACCTCACCAATCCTATCACTGCTGCGTTTATGCCACTGTACACACGCTTCATTCTCTTCCGGAGACATATAAATCCATAGGTTTTAAGATTCTTACTAGTCAGGTATATTGTTAGGCGTTTAATATGGGGTGTTGAGTCCAATTCGTTGAGCAAGGAGTAGCTCTTGTCTATTACATATTTGGCTTATGGAACGGTATCTGTGCTAATTTCAATCTCTGGTTTTATGCAGCACCCCAACTCACCTTTCCCCTTAAGCAAGTATAAGTTGGTTTTCTACATTTGACACCCTGTTCTGTTTTGTAATTCAGTTCCTGTGTAGCCAAGTTTACATTCCATGTAGTAGTGATATCTTATGATGTTTCTTTTTCTGTGTGACTTATTTCACTTATAATCATCGTACCTGAATCCACTCATTATGCTGCTACGGGCCTGATGACATAGATTTCATTGCTGAGTGATATTGCATTGTACGTAATTACCACAACTTCTTTATCCATTTTTCGCTTTCTGTGATATTGAACTTGTACCGTAAACGAGGTTCTTGTAAACAGAGCCGGCCCAAACTTTGGGGTGGCTGTGTCTTTTTGATTTTAATTTCCCTAAGCTATAGGACCATAAGTGGAAGTGCCCTAGGCTCTGTTGCTTTGTTTTTTAGATGTTTCAGGAAACACCATACACTTCTCCAGAGTGGCTGCTGGCAATTTACATCCCGCCCATCAGCATAACAAGGCTCCCAGTTCTCCATGACCTATCCTGCCTTTCTGGATTTTACACTTTTTTCAGATGGCCCTTTTGACTGGGGGGCAGTGAGACTTCATTGTAGTGCAGATTTCCTTTGCAAATTTGCTTGGTTGGCCAAAAAGTGCGTATGCGTTTTTTCCTGAATATATTCAGGAAAAAACGCATACGCCCTTTTTGGCCAAGTGCATCATTGTGGACCTTCTGCCTCTTTTCCTATGCTTTACATGCAATTCCAGTCTACCTCCTGAAATCGGTTTCCTGCAATTCTGCCCCGCTTTCAAGTCCTCTTGTCAGCCTTCCTTCAATATATTTTTGGACGATAGCTGTCATTTATAACTCTGCAGGTTTGTGAATTACAGTGCCCCTGAGCTCCTTTCTTCAACTCGCTTTCTCGTGAGCTGGCCGCAACACCGCAGGATTGCTTCGGGCCCTAGTTTGGTTCCGGCATGGCATGCTGATCCTTTGGTTAATTCCTCTTCCTGGTGGGAAATGAGAGTTAAATTTGCCCGTCCAGACACCTCCAGCTAGTCTCTCATTGGTTCTCCCTATTCCTGTTCATTTTCCACAGAGATTGCAAACTCGGCCAAACAGGAGGTTAAAGGCACTGACTCTCCAAGTGGGCAGAGTGTTAGTAAAGCGTCTGGAATGTTGCACCCGAGTACCAGGGGACGAAAACTGAGACACATTTGAACACGTTTCCCGATCACATGGTGGATCATACTCTGGGTTCCACATGCATGTTTTAGCTGAAGGAAGAATCCCTTAAACCTGGAGAGTTGAGACCCATGGAATGGGTACCATGCAATATGACTTCAAAGGGTCTGCATTTGCTCACCAAACTTCACCAATCCTATCACTGCTGCGTTTATGCCGCTGTACACACGCTTGATTCTCTTTCGGAGACATATAAATCCTTAGGTATTAAGATTATTACTAGTCAGGTATATTCTTAGGCGTTTAATGTGGGGTGTTGAGTCCACTTCGTTGAGCAAGGAGTAGCTCTTGTCTATTACATATTTGGCTTATGGAACGGTATCTGTGCTAATTTCAATCTCTGGTTTTATGCAGCACCCCAACTCACCTTTCCCCTTAAGCAAGCATAAGTTGGTTTTCTACATTTGAGACCCTGTTCTGTTTTGTAATTCAGTTCCTGTGTAGCCAAGTTTACATTCCGTGTAGTAGTGATACCTTATGATGTTTCTTTTTCTGTGTGACTGATTTCACTTAGAATCATCGTACCTGAATCCACTCATTATGCTGCTACGGGCCTGATGACATAGATTTCATTGCTGAGTGATATTGCATTGTACGTAAGTACCACAACTTCTTTATCCATTTTTCGCTTTCTGTGATATTGAACTTGTACCGTAAACGAGGTTCTTGTAAACAGAGCCGGCCGAAACTTTGGGGTGGCTGAGTCTTTTTGATTTTAATTTCCCTAAGCTATAGGACCATAAGTGGAAGTGCCCTAGGCTCTGTTGCTTTGTCTTTTTGATGTTTCAGGAAACACCATACACTTCTTCAGAGTGGCTGTTGGCAATTTACATCCCGCCCATCAGCTTAACAAGGCTCCCAGTTCTCTATGGTCTGTCCTGCCTTTCTGGATTTTCACTTTTTTCAGATAGCCCTTTTGACCGGGGGCAGTGAGACTTCACTGTAGTGCAGATTTCCTTTGCAAGCTTGCTTGGTTGGCCAAAAAGGGCGTATGCGTTTTTTCCTGAATATATTCAGGGAAAAACGCATACGCCCTTTTTGGCCAAGTGCATCATTGTGGACGTTCTGCCTCTTTTCCTATGCTTTACATGCAATTCCAGTCTACCTCCTGAAATCGGTTTTCTGCAATTCTGCCCCGCTTTCAACTCCTCTTGGCAGCGTTCCTTCAATATATTTTTGGACGATAGCTGTCATTTATAACTCTGCAGGATTGTGAATTACAGTGCCCCTGAGCTCCTTTCTTCAACTCGCTTTCTTGTGAGCTGGCCGCAACACCGCAGGATTGCTTCAGGCCC
The DNA here is from genome assembly GCF_964270905.1 of Leucopleurus acutus. Classification (NCBI taxonomy): domain Eukaryota; kingdom Metazoa; phylum Chordata; class Mammalia; order Artiodactyla; family Delphinidae; genus Leucopleurus; species Leucopleurus acutus. Next base: position 112,644 of record NW_028138889.1, on the reverse strand, counting down.
TAGTTTGGTTCCGGCATCGCATGCTGAGCCTTTCGTTAATTCCTCTTCCTGGTGGGAAATGAGAGTTAAATTTGCCCGTCCTCACAGCTCCAGCTAGTCTCTCATTGGTTCTCCTTATTCCTGTTCATCTTACGCAGAAATTGCAAACTGGGCCAAACAGGAGGTTAAAGGCACTGACTCTCCAAGTGGGGAGAGTGTTAGTAAAGCGTCTGGAATGTTGCACCCGAGTACCAGGGAACGAAAACTGAGACACATTTGAAAACGTTTCCCGATCACACGGTGGATCATACTCTGGGTTCCACATGCATGTTTTAGCTGAAGGAAGAATCCCTTAAACCTGGAGAGTTGAGACCCATGGAATGGGTACCATGCAATATGACTTCAAAGAGTCTGCATTTGCTCACCGAACCTCACCAATCCTATCACTGCTGCGTTTATGCCACTGTACACACGCTAGATTCTCTTTCGGAGACATATAAATCCATAGGTTTTAAGATTCTTACTAGTCAGGTATATTGTTAGGCGTTTAATATGGGGTGTTGAGTACACTTCGTTGAGCAAGGAGTAGCTCTTGTCTATTACATATTTGGCTTATGGAACGGTATCTGTGCTAATTTCAATCTCTGGTTTTATGCCGCACCCCAACTCACCTTTCCCCTTAAGCAAGTATAAGTTGGTTTTCTACATTTGAGACCCTGTTCTGTTTTGTAATTCAGTTCCTGTGTAGCCAAGTTTACATTCCGTGTAGTAGTGATACCTTATGATGTTTCTTTTTCTGTGTGACTGATTTCACTTAGAATCATCGTACCTGAATCCACTCATTATGCTGCTACGGGCCTGATGACATAGATTTCATTGCTGAGTGATATTGCATTGTACGTAATTCCCACAACTTCCTTATCCATTTTTCGCTTTCTGTGATATTGAACTTGTACCGTAAACGAGGTTCTTGTAAACAGAGCCGGCCCAAACTTTGGGGTGGCTGTGTCTTTTTGATTTTAATTTCCCTAAGCTATAGGACCATAAGTGGAAGTGCCCTAGGCTCTGTTGCTTTGTTTTTTAGATGTTTCAGGAAACACAATACACTTCTCCAGAGTGGCTGTTGGCAATTTACATCCCGCCCATCAGCATAACAAGGTTCCCAGTTCTCCATGGCCTGTCCTGCCTTTCTGGATTTTACACTTTTTTCAGATAGCCCTTTTGACCGGGGGGGCAGTGACACTTCATTGTAGTGCAGATTTCCTTTAAAAGCTTGCTTGGTTGGCCAAAAAGGGCGTATGCGTTTTTTCCTGAATATATTCAGGAAAAAACGCATACGCCCTTTTTGGCCAAGTGCATCATTGTGGACGTTCTGCCACTTTTCCTATGCTTTACATGCAATTCCTGTCTACCTCCTGAAATCGGTTTCCTGCAATTCTGCCCCGCTTTCAAGTCCTCTTGGCAGCCTTACTTCAATATATTTTTGGACGATAGCTGTCATTTATAACTCTGCAGGTTTGTGAATTACAGTGCCCCTGAGCTCCTTTCTTCAACTCGCTTTCTTGTGAGCTGGCCGCAACACCGCAGGATTGCTTCAGGCCCTAGTGTGGTTCCGGCACGGCATGCTGAGCCTTTGGTTAATTCCTCTTTCTGGTGGGAAATGAGAGTTAAATTTGCCCGTCCAGACACCTCCAGCTAGTTTCTCATTGGTTCTCCCTATTGCTGTACATTTTCCACAGAAATTACAAACTGGGCCATACAGGAGGTTAAAGTCACTGACTCTCCAAGTGGGGAGAGTGTTAGTAAAGCATCTGGAGTGTTGCACCCGAGTACCAGGGGACGAAAACTGAGACACATTTGAACACGTTTCCTGATCACACGGTGGATCATACTCTGTGTTCCACATGCATGTTTTAGCTGAAGGAAGAATCCCTTAAATTTGGAGAGTTGAGACCCATGGAATGGGTACCATGCAATATGACTTCAAAGGGTCTGCATTTGCTCACTGAACCTCACCAATCCTATCACTGCTGCGTTTATGCCGCTGTACACACGCTTGATTCTCTTTCGGAGACATATAAATCCGTAGTTTATAAGATTATTTCTAGTCCGGGGTATTTTTAAGCGTTTAATATGGGGTGTTGAGTCCACTTCGTTGAGCAAGGAATAGCTCTTGTCTATTACATATTTGGCTTATGGAACGGTATCTGTGCTAATTTCAATCTCTGGTTTTATGCAGCACCCCAACTCACCTTTCCCCTTAAGCAAGCATAAGTTGGTTTTCGACATTTGAGACCCTGTTCTGTTTTGTAATTCAGATCCTGTGTAGCCAAGTTTACATTCCGTGTAGTAGTGATATCTTATGATGTTTCTTTTTCTGTGTGACTTATTTCACTTAGAATCATCGTACCTGAATCCACTCATTATGCTGCTACGGGCCTGATGACATAGATTTCATTGCTGAGTGATATTGCATTGTACGTAAGTACCACAACTTCTTTATCCATTTTTCGCTTTTGTGATATTGAAGTTGTACCGTAAACAAGATTCTTGTAAACAGAGCCGTCCCAAACTGTGGGGTGGCTGTGTCTCTTTGATTTTAATTGCCCTAAGCTATAGGACCATAAGTGGAAGTGCCCTAGGCTCTGTTGCTTAGTTTTTTAGATGTTACAGGAAACACCATACACTTCTCCAGAGTGGCTGTTGGCAATTTACATCCCGCCCATCAGCATAAGAAGGCTCCCAGTTCTTCATGGCCTGTCCTGCCTTTCTGGATTTTACACTTTTTTCATATGGCCCTTTTGACCGGGGGGCAGCGAGACTTCATTGTAGTGCAGATTTCCTTTGCAAGCTTGCTTGGTTGGCCAAAAAGGGCGTATGCGTTTTTTCCTGAATATATTCAGGAAAAAACGCATACGCCCTTTTTGGCCAAGTGCATCATTGTGGACGTTCTGCCTCTTTTCCTATGCTTTACATGCAATTCCCGTCTACCTCCTGAAATCGGTTTCCTGCAATTCTGCCCCACTTTCAAGTCCTCTTGGCAGCCTTACTTCAATATATTTTTGGACGATAGCTGTCATTTATAACTCTGCAGGTTTGTGAATTACAGTGCCCCTGAGCTCCTTTCTTCAACTCGCTTTCTTGTGAGCTGGCCGCAACACCGCAGGATTGCTTCAGGCCCTAGTGTGGTTCCGGCACGGCATGCTGAGCCTTTGGTTAATTCCTCTTTCTGGTGGGAAATGAGAGTTAAATTTGCCCGTCCAGACACCTCCAGCTAGTTTATCATTGGTTCTCCCTATTCCTGTACATTTTCCGCAGAAATTGCAAACTGGGCCATACAGGAGTTTAAAGGCACTGACTCTCCAAGTGGGGAGAGTGTTAGTAAAGCGTCTGGAGTGTTGCACCCGAGTACCAGGGGACGAAAACTGAGACACATTTGAACACGTTTCCCAATCACACGGTGGATCATAATCTGTGTTCCACATGCATGTTTTAGCTGAAGGAAGAATCCCTTAAACCTGGAGAGTTGAGACCCATGGAATGGGTACCATGCAGTATGACTTCAAAGGGTCTGCATTTGCTCACCGAACCTCACCAATCCTATCACTGCTGCGTTTATGCCGCTGTACACACGCTTGATTCTCTTTTGGAGACATATAAATCCATAGGTTTTAAGATTCTTACTAGTCAGTTATATTCTTAGGCGTTTAATATGGGGTGTTGAGTCCACTTCGTTGAGCAAGGAGTAGCTCTTGTCTATTACATATTTGGCTTATGGAACGGTATCTGTGCTAATTTCAATCTCTGGTTTCATGCAGCACCCCAACTCACCTTTCCTCTTAAGCAAGCATAAGTTGGTTTTCTACATTTGAGACCCTGTTCTGTTTTGTAATTCAGTTCCTGTGTAGCCAAGTTTACATTCCGTGTAGTAGTGATATCTTATGATGTTTCTTTTTCTGTGTGACTTATTTCACTTAGACTCATCATACCTGCATCCACTCATTATGCTGCTACGGGCCTGATGACATAGATTTCATTGCTGAGTGATATTGCATTGTACGTAAGTACCACAACTTCTTTATCCATTTTTTGCTTTCTGTGATATTGAACTTGTACTGTAAACGAGGTTCTGTAAACAGAGCCGTCCCAAACTTTGGGGTGACCGTGTCTTTTTGATTTTAATTTCCCTAAGCTATAGGACCATAAGTGGAAGTGCCCTAGGCTCTGTTGCTTTGTTTTTTAGATGTTTCAGGAAACACCATACACTTCTCCAGAGTGGCTGTTGGCAATTTACATCCCGCCTACCAGCATAACAAGGCTCCCAGTTCTCCATGGCCTGTCCTGCCTTTCTGGATTTTACACTTTTTTCAGATGGCCCTTTTGACCGGGGGGCAGTGAGACTTCATTGTAGTGCAGATATCCTTTGCAAGCTTGCTTGGTTGGCCAAAAAGGGCGTATGCGTTTTTTCCTGAATATATTCAGGAAAAAACGCATACGCCCTTTTTGGCCAAGTGCATCATTGTGGACGTTCTGCCTCTTTTCCTATGCTTTACATGCAATTCCCGTCTACCTCCTGAAATCGGTTTCCTGCAATTCTGCCCCGCTTTCAAGTCCTCTTGGCAGCCTTACTTCAATATATTTTTGGACGATAGCTGTCATTTATAACTCTGCAGGTTTGTGAATTACAGTGCCCCTGAGCTCCTTTCTTCAACTCGCTTTCTTGTGAGCTGGCCGCAACACCGCAGGATTGCTTCAGGCCCTAGTGTGGTTCCGGCTGGCACGCTGAGCCTTTGGTTAATTCCTCTTCCTGGTGGGAAATGAGAGTTAAATTTGCCCGTCCAGACACCTCCAGCTAGTCTCTCTTTCGTTCTCCCTATTCCTGTTCATTTTCCACAGAAACTGCAAACTGGGCCAAACAGGAGGTTAAAGGCACTGACTCTCCAAGTGGGGAGAGTGTTAGTAAAGCATCTGGAATGTTGCACTCGAGTACCAGGGGACGAAAACGAGACACATTTGAACACGTTTCCCGATCACACGCTGGATCATACTCTGGGTTCCACATGCATGTTTTAGCTGAAGGAAGAATCCCTTAAACCTGGAGAGTTGAGACCCATGGAATGGGTACCATGCAATATGACTTCATAGGGTCTGCATTTGCTCACCGAACCTCACCAATCCTATCACCGCTGCGTTTATGTCGCTGTACACACGCTTGATTCTCTTTCGGAGACATATAAATCGGTAGGTTTTTAGATTATTTCTAGTCAGGTATATTGTTAGGCGTTTAATATGGGGTGTTGAGTACACTTCGTTGAGCAAGGAGTAGCTCTTGTCTATTACATATTTGGCTTATGGAATGGTATCTGTGCTAATTTCAATCTGTGGTTTCATGCAGCACCCCAACTCACCTTTCCCCTTAAGCAAGCATAAGTTGGTTTTCTACATTTGAGACCCTGTTCTGTTTTGTAATTCAGATCCTGTGTAACCAAGTTTACATTCCGTGTAGTAGTGATATCTTATGATGTTTCTTTTTCTGTGTGACTTATTTCACTTAGAATCATCGTACCTGAATCCACTCATTATGCTGCTACGGGCCTGATGACATAGATTTCATTGCTGAGTGATATTGCATTGTACGTAAGTACCACAACTTCTTTATCCATTTTTCGCTTTTGTGATATTGAAGTTGTACCGTAAACAAGATTCTTGTAAACAGAGCCGTCCCAAACTGTGGGGTGGCTGTGTCTCTTTGATTTTAATTGCCCTAAGCTATAGGACCATAAGTGGAAGTGCCCTAGGCTCTGTTGCTTAGTTTTTTAGATGTTACAGGAAACACCATACACTTCTCCAGAGTGGCTGTTGGCAATTTACATCCCGCCCATCAGCATAAGAAGGCTCCCAGTTCTTCATGGCCTGTCCTGCCTTTCTGGATTTTACACTTTTTTCATATGGCCCTTTTGACCGGGGGGCAGCGAGACTTCATTGTAGTGCAGATTTCCTTTGCAAGCTTGCTTGGTTGGCCAAAAAGAGCGTATGCGTTTTTTCCTGAATATATTCAGGAAAAAACGCATACGCCCTTTTTGGCCAAGTGCATCATTGTGGACGTTCTGCCTCTTTTCCTATGCTTTACATGCAATTCCAGTCTACCTCCTGAAATCGGTTTCCTGCAATTCTGCCCCGCTTTCAAGTCCTCTTGGCAGCCTTACTTCAATATATTTTTGGACGATAAGTGTCATTTATAACTCTGTAGGTTTGTGAATTACAGTGCCCCTGAGCTCCTTTCTTCAACTCGCTTTCTTGTGAGCTGGCCGCAACACCGCAGGATTGCTTCAGGCCCTAGTGTGGTTCCGGCACGGCACGCTGAGCCTTTGGTTAATTCCTCTTCCTGGTGGGAAATGAGAGTTAAATTTGCCCGTCCAGACACCTCCAGCTAGTCTCTCCTTGGTTCTCCCTATTCCTGTACATTTTCCGCAGAAATTGCAAACTGGGCCATACAGGAGTTTAAAGGCACTGACTCTCCAAGTGGGGAGAGTGTTAGTAAAGCGTCTGGAGTGTTGCACCCGAGTACCAGGGGACGAAAACTGAGACACATTTGAACACGTTTCCCGATCACACGGTGGATCATACTCTGGGTTCCACATGCATGTTTTAGCTGAAGGAAGAATCCCTTAAACCTGGAGAGTTGAGACCATGGAATGGGTACCATGCAATATGACTTCAAAGGGTCTGCATTTGCTCACCGAACCTCACCAATCCTATCACTGCTGCGTTTATGCCGCTGTACACACGCTTGATTCTCTTTCGGAGACATATAAATCCATAGGTTTTAAGATTCTTACTAGTCAGGTATATTCTTAGGCTTTTAATATGGGATGTTGAGTCCACTTCGTTGAGCAAGGAGTAGCTCTTGTCTATTACATATTTGTCTTATGGAACGGTATCTGCTAATTTCAATTTCTGGTTTTATGCAGCACCCCAACTCACCTTTCCCCTTAAGCAAGCATAAGTTGGTTTTCTACATTTGAGACCCTGTTCTGTTTTGTAATTCAGTTCCTGTGTAGCCAAGTTTACATTCCGTGTAGTAGTGATATCTTATGATGTTTCTCTTTCTGTGTGACTTATTTCACTTAGAATCATCGTACCTGAATCCACTCATTATGCTGCTACGGGCCTGATGACATAGATTTCATTGCTGAGTGATATTGCATTGTACGTAAGTACCACAACTTCTTTATCCATTTTTCGCTTTTTGCGATATTGAACGTGTACCGTAAATGAGGTTCTTGTAAACAGAGCCATCCCAACCTTTGGGGTGGCTGTGTCTTTTTGATTTTAATTTCCCTAAGCTATAGGACCATAAGTGGAAGTGCCCTAGGCTCTGTTGCTTAATTTTTTGAATGTTTCAGGAAACACCATACACTTCTCCAGAGTGGCTGTTGGCAATTTACATCTCGCCCATCAGCATAACAAGGCTCCCAGTTCTCCATGGCCTGTCCTGCCTTTCTGGATTTTACTCTTTTTTCAGAAGTCCCTTTGACCGGGGGGCAGTGAGACTTCATTGTAGTGCAGATTTCCTTTGCAAGCTTGCTTGGTTGGCCAGAAAGGGCGTATGCGTTTCTTCCTGAATATATTCAGGAAAGAACGCATACGCCCTTTTTGGCCAAGTGCATCATTGTCGACGTTCTGAGTCTTTTCATATGTTTTCAGTGCAATTCCAGTCTACCTCCTGAAATCGGTTTCCTGCAGTTCTGCCTTGCTCTCAGTGCCTCTTCATAGCCTTACTTCAATATACTTTTGGAAAATAGTTGGCCTTTATAACTCTGCAGGTTTTTGAATTGCAGTGGCCCTTAGCTCCATTTTTCAGCTCTTATTTTTGTGATCTTGCCTCATATCCACAGGATTTCTTCAGGCCCTATTCTTCTTCTGGGGCGCCTTGCTCTGCCTTTGGTTAATTCTTCTTCCTGATGTGAAATTAGAGTGACATGTGCCCATTGAAACCGCTACAGCTATTTTCTCACTGGTTCCCCCTATTCCCATTCATCCTCCGCACTAACTGCAGACTGTGCGATACCGGAACTTAAAGGCATTGACTCTCCATGTGGAGATGTTGTTAGTAAAGTGGCTGGAATGTTGATCCGGAGCCCCAGGAGAGGAAAATGAGGTGCATTTTAGAAACCTTTCCCGATCATATGGTATACCATCTGCTGGATTTCCCATGCATGGTTTAGCTGTAGGAAGATTCCCTTCAACTTGGAGTGTTGGGACCCTTGGAATAAGTAGCATGAAGTATTGCATTAAACTTTCGGCAGTTGCTCACCAAAGCTCTCCAATCCTTTCAGCCCCAAGTGTCCAGCCTTATGTCTTATCCAGCTGTGGGTTTATATGTGGTCATTCCAGGTTGCATCACAGCCCCTGAGCGAATTTTGTAAGAATTTTTCTCTCTTTCATTGTTTCTGCGTTTTGGTTTTAAAATTTATTTCTATAATGGGGTTTAGCTCATTTTCACTGCTGTGTTTGTGCCGCTCTGCTCACACTTGATTCCCTTATGGAGATATATCAATACATGGGTTTTAAGATTCTTATTACTCAGATATATTTCTCTGCGGTTTATAGGGTGTGTTGAGGCCAGTTCATTGAGCGAGGTGTAGATCTTGTCTGATACCTATTTGGTTTATTGAACGGTATCTGTGCTAATTTCAAACTCTGGTTTTATGCATCACCCCACCTCTCCTTTCCCCTTAAGCTGACATAAGTGTGTTTTCTAAATGTGAGACACTGTTCTGTTTTGTAATTCATTTTTTGTGCAGCCATATTTATCCTCCCTCTATAAGTGATATCTTATGATATGTTTCTTTTTCTGTTTGACTTATTTCAAGTAGTATTATCGGACCTCAATCCACTCTTTATCCTTCTACTAGCCTTATTACATTGATTTCATGGTGAAGAGATATTCCATTGTACATAAGTACCACATTTTCTTTATCCATTGTTCTCTTTCCTGGGATATTTAAGGTGTACTGAAGTTGAGGTTCTTGTAAACAGAGTAGCCCTAAACTGTGGTGTGCTTGTGTCTTGTTGATTTTTAGACTTCCCTAGATATACTCCCGTGATTGGAAGTGCCCTATGCTCTGTCGCTCTGTTTTTTAGATGATTTAGGAACCACCATACACTTCTCCAGAGTGGCTCTCGGCAGTTCACACACTGTCCATCAGCGTATAAAGGCTCCCTGTTCTCCATGGCCTGTCCTGCATTTCTGGTTTTTACAATTTTTTCGGATGGCCCTTTTGACCGGTGGGAAATGAGACTTCTTTGTTGTGCACATTTGCATTGCTTGCTTGCTTGGTTGCCCATAAAGTGCGTATGCGTTTTTTCCTGGATATATTCAGGAAAAAACGCATACTCCCTTTTGGGCCAACTGCATCATTGTCGAAATTCTGCCGCTTTTCATGTGCTTTAAAGGCGAGTCCAATCTATCTCTTGAAATCTGTTTCTTGCAATTCTGTCTTGCATTCAGATCCTCTTCTTTGCCTTACCTCAACATATTTTTGGACGTTAGTTTTCATTTATAACTCTGCAGGTTTGTGAATTGCAGTGACCCTGAGCTCCATTTTTTAAGTTGCTCTTTTGTGAGCTGGCCTCAAAACCGCAGGATTGCTTCAGGCCCTATTTTGGCTCCGGCGAGGCGGGCTGAGCCTTTTTTTAATTCTTATTCTTAATGGGAAATTAGAGTGACATGTGCCCGTCCAAACCCCTACAACTATTCTCTCATTGGTTCCCCCTGTTCCCGTTCATCCTCCTCACAATTTGCAAAATGTGTGAAACAGAAGTTTAAATGTGCTGATTCTCTAAGTGGGGAGATTCTAAGTAACGTGGCTGGAATGATGAACAGGAGCACCAGGAGAGGATAAATGAGGTGCATTTTAGACACATCTCCCGATCACATGGTGTACAGTCCTCTGGGTTTTCCATGCATGTTTTAGCTGTAGGAAGATTCCTTGAACCTGCAGATTTGGGACCCATTGAATGGGTACCAGGTAGTATTACTTTAAAGGGTGTGCATTTCCTCACCCAACCTCACATTTCTCTTAGCGCGAACAGTTTCCAGCCTTATGTCTCATCCTGCTGTGGGTCTAGATGTGTTCAATCCATGTTGCATCACCGTCCCTGAGGAAAAGTTGTAAGAGGTTTTCTCTGTCTCTCTGTCGTTTATTTTTTTCAATTTATTACTATGTTGTTTACAGCTGATTTTCAAAGCTCTGTTTCTTGCTGCTGTACATCCACTTGATTCACGTACAGAGAGACATCAATAATTTCTTTTTCAGATTCTTACCAGTCATAGATATTCTTTTCCGGTGACTTGAGTGTGCTGAGTGCAGTTCTTTTAGCTACCGTGTAGGCCTTGTTGATTATCAGTTTGGTATTTGGAATGGTATCTTTGCTAATTTCAACCTCCTGGATGATGCCTCACCCCTCCCCACCTTTCCCGTTTAGCAGCCTTACGCGTGTTTTCTACATATTTGACTATGTTTTTGTTTTGTAATTTATTTCATGTGTAGCCATTTTGGATTCCACCTTTAAGTGATATCTTATGATATGTGTCTTTTTCTTTTTGAATTATGTCACTTAGAATGATCATACGTAACTCCTCCGGAGTTGTTACAACTGGCCATATTTCATTGATTTCCAGGCTGAGTAATATTCCACTCTACATAAGTACCACATCTCTATCCATTTTTTCCCTCCAGAGACATTTAAGTTATATCCTAGTCGAGGATCTTTTAAACAGAGAGGCAGTAAACATTGGGGTGCCTGTGTCCTCTCGATTTTTGTTTTTCCCAAGATATACGCCCATGAGTGCAAGTGCCCTATGCTCTGTAGCTCATTTTTTAGATGCTTTAGTAAACACAATACACTTCTCCAGAATGGCCGTTGGCAATATACATTTCCACTATAAGCCTCACAGGGCTCCCTCTTCTCCTTGCCCTGTCCTGCATTTCTGGCGTTTACACTTTATGAGGATGGCTCTTCTGACTGATGCGAAGTGATATCTTTTGTAGTATTGATTTCCAGTGCCCACCTGTTTGGTTGGCTAAAAAAGTGTATGCCCTTTTCTTGAATATATACAGAAAAAAACGCATACAGCCTTTTTGGCCAACTGCAATGTCGGAAATGTTCAGCCCCTTTTCTTGTGCTTAATGGCGAATCCTTTCTACCTCCTCAAATCCCTTTCCTGCCATTCTCCCTTGCTTGCCAATCCTTTTCTTTGACTTTCCTCAAGACATTTTTCAGTGATAGATATTTTCAACTCTGCAGTTTCGTGAATTTTACTGCCCCTGAGTTCCATTGTTCAACTTGTGTTTATGGGAACTGGCCACAAAGCAGTGGGATTTCCTCAAGCCCTATACTGTTTCCATGGGCAACCCTAGCCTTTGGTCAATTCATCTTCCTGATTGGAAATTAGAGTGACATGTGCCTGTCTGAACACCTAGGACTTGTCTCTCATTGTTCCTCATCCTTCCGCTTCATCCTCTGGACAAATTCCAAACTGTACGCAACAGGATGTTGACAGTGTTGACATCTCCCAGTGGGGAGACTGTTAGTAAAGACGCTGGAGGGGTGAACCCGAGCACCAGGAGATGAGGAGATGAGATGCCTTTTCCAAACTCTTCCCGATCAGACGGTATACCATCCTCTGGGTGTGACAGACATGTTTTAGCAGTAGGAAGAGTCCCATTCATGTAAGGAGAACACCAGGGCTTTTTCAAAATCAGTGTCTCCCCGAAACCCAAACTGGGGAGTTTTTTAAGCTACGGCTACACATATGTTCATTAAGGGCCTTGGGAAGTAGGCAGAGTCCAAACTTTAGATGACTGAAGTCTTCAGGGTCAGAAGCACTCACCACCGGCTTCCCTTAGGTTACACTTTAACTGTCATTGATAGATGATGTCAATAAAAATATCTATTCTTTTTCCGATTATTTCCCCTTATAGGTTATTGCACAATATTGAGTGTAGTTCCCTGTGCTATACAGTAGTTCCTTGTTGATGATCTATTTTATACATAGCAGTGTGTATGTGTTAATTCCAAACTGTTAATTTATCCCTCCTCCCACCTTTCCCCTTTGGTAATAATAAATTATAAGATTTTATACTTCTCAGAAATGGGGGAGCTGAAAGAGAGGTATCATTTTCAATGGAAAAGCATTTAAAACAAGATTGAAGCTTTAACCAAGATTATTAGATGTACATCCTTGGAAAGAAATCACTTCATTTCTCTAATATTGACCTGACAAATAAGACAAACCTTTTCACTGAACTTGCTTATAATAAAGTGATGGAAATATCAAATGGAAGTGTTAGAAACATCTTATTTTACCCGAGCCTTATAAACTGTTCTATGTTAACTACAGTTTGGCTCACACATCTGTTCATTGAAGTTACAATAGTCTCAATTTCTGTTACTGATCCTCCAGAGTGGACCCCAACAAGGGTCCCCCTGCCCAGTGTCATTGGGGCCAACAGATCGAGACTGAGTTTGGTTCCCAAGCAAAGGAAACTTTATATTTTCATCAGAGAATGGAGAGGTGAGAGCATGCACTACCCCGTGGGCTGTGGGCTGGGCTGCTGTGTAGAGATCCTGTCAGAGTCAGTGAGAGGGAGGGGGCGGAGCTCTCAAGGGCCGGGTTGGCTGCAGCTCAGGCTCTATATCTCGGAGTCTGCACTGGGCCCCAGGAGCTGAGGTGTCGACCCAGCCATTCTGCACCAGGAAATCTGGTCTGAAGTGCCGGGTGTGGAACCTCTGCATGCGGGACCCTAGGAGCACGTGAAATTAGACAAAGCACAAAGGATAAAAAAGGTCAGACTTGACTTTATTGCCCACATTCTATTTTTATCTCCCAGGGATTTTTAATGGGCTTTGCTGGGGACAAACCCCTCCTCTGCCTTTTGTCCCGTTCCTCATTCTTGGAGTGCTGAGGGTGCGGACCCTTCTTCTGTAACTGCTGAGTGCTGAGTTGGGAGCCCTCATACCAGGGGACGAGGGTCAGAACTTCTCCCCAGCAGCCTCCAGGTGACGTTGATTGGCCCCAGGACCCCTGCCTCCCTGCTCGTCCGCCTGAGCACCAGCATTGGAAGTGTTATAGATTCTAATGACCTTTAAGGGTCCAGGAAAGAGATGTGCAGAGACGCTGTGGGGGCCGGTTTCACCCCGCCCCACATTTGTTCGGCCACCTTAGGCTGACCGTTTCTGCCAGCCTAGATGCTCTGACCAGTAGTCTGCTCTTTCTTCAATTAGGCCCCTGAATTAACGTAAAAACAGCACCAGGTGTCAGAGCCCTGCCCGCTCAACTCCCAGACAGTCCAGGGTCAGTGGTGATCAAGGACCATGATGGCCACTGAGTCAACAGCCTTTTGAAGTAAACAGGAGTCCAGCCGGTCTTATTGGCCACCATCATCACGGTGTCTGTAGGCTTTTCTATGGTGACAGTGTGATATACGGTTCCCCCGCCAAGATTATTAGCTCCCCTCCGGGTGCAGGAAGTCCTGCAAGCAGTAGTCTACTCCTTCGGGACACACTATTGTTGTTTTATGAGAGAAACTCCAGGTCAAGTGATGTTCACACGAGTCGTCATGGTGCCCTGTTGCCCCCGGTTATCTCTCTGGATGTTGGAGTTGGAGGGCCTCCTCACTCGAGGTCGGTGTGCCCACGGAGCGAACCCTGCAACTTCAGGGCATGGTTGGTGATTAGGATCACCACGTGGGGTCCTTTTCCCTTAGGAGGGAGGTGGCCTTTTGGGCTGCTGATTTCCAGGTTTTTAGATACCGCCAGTATCTTGGCCAGATGTGGCAGTGGGCCAAGCCCCTTGGTGACTGTAGTTTATCCTACCTGGATGGCATTCTTGCGTTGTTCCATTTCAAGTGGTCCCAGTTTTTGCACTAATTCTCCAATGGCGATTCACCTTTCACCGGGAATGGAAAGGTCAAAGGGTTTAGCTCAATTAGGGAGTTCCAGGGCAAGGGTCTGAATTGACTGCTCTTTCCATTCTTGAAAGGCCACTTCTGGATTCTGTTCAAAAGGATCATCATCTTTTCCTTTCAGTGTTTCATATAGAGGCCCAGCTAGTAGACTGTAGTTAGGGATCCAGAAGCAGCAAACCCTGGCCTCCCCAGGAACCCCTAAGCTGTCTTCTAGTTTTAGAAAGGGGTAAGGCTGCAAATGGTTTCTTCCCTTTCCTGGGATGGGCTTCTCTGACCTTGTGTGAGAATGAAGCCCAGGCAGGTCACTGCAGTCTGTGATATCTGAGCTTTTTCTTGGACAACTTCTATCCTTTATTGGCTTGGTAGTTCAGAGGCCTCCTTAGTAGGGCTGGCGATCAGAATGTCGTCTGCATATTGAAGGAGGGTTTCCTTTTCCAGAGGTAGAACTTTTCGGTCTTTAGCTAAGCTTTCCCCAAAGATGGTGTGGGAATTTTTGAACCCTTGGGGCAAGACGGCCCGGAAGTATTGTTTTAGTTGTATGTTGAGTCCTGCCACTCACAAGCCAAAATTTCTTGTGACTCTGGGACTAATGGAATACAAAAGAAGGCATCATTGAAGACTAATACAGAATACCATGTCCTGGTGGTTGGTAGAATGACCAGCAGGGTGTAGGAATCAGGAGCAACTGGAGGTATATCCTCGGTGGCTTCACTGACTGTCCTGACATCCTTTACCAGGTCCCCAGCAGCCCATGGGGCTCTCGTGGTCAGGCCAATCCCAGGATATGGAGCTCTCCTGGGCAGGTACCCCACCCCCAACCCAGCCCACGGGGCTCTCATGGTCAGGCCCCTCCCAGGATACAGAGCTACCCTTGCAGGTACCGTGGCAGGGCTGGGCACACAGGAACCGTGCACATAGCCCTCATTGAAGAGCACCCCCAGCTCACCTGTCGCTCAGAGCTGACACAGAGCACCTCAGAGCAGGACTTGAACTAACAAACAGCAGCTCCGACAGGTCTGTGACCCTGGGCATCACTCTGTGTGGCCTCCCTCCACCTGGTCTTCCAGAGACTTCCACTGCACCCAGGGCACCAGGCCTCTGTCTCCAACCACCACCCACCCCTCCTCTCCCTGACTCCTGGGTTCCTCTCATTAGGAGAGGGTTTTCTTGAAGTTGTCTCCCACTCATGGGCCAGATAAAATGATTAGAAAACAAGCCAAAGCTGCAGCCCCTTGTCTATCCTGACTCTCAGGAGCCCACACCTGTTCCTTGGACCTGGCCGGTTCAGCAAGTTCCATTTTCTGCAACTGTGAGCCCCTGAGGGGTGATGATTGGCTGACCTGGGCAACCTTACCATGCCGGCCAGCCCTCCCCAGGTGTGCCTGGGTTGAGATCAATATAAATACCACTCCAGGCAGCAAAAGCCCCTGCAGCTGTGCCTGACGCCATTTTCTCTGCCCTGTCAGCAGTCTCGGGGCTGGGCTGGTGGGAGGGAGTGAGAGGCCACGGCTTTGTGGGTGGCCCAGTGTGAGTGGGGCTCTGCTGGACTTTCTGCAGCAGTTGCCAGGCTGCCACCTGCTAAAGAAGAGGATGTGTCACCCATACCTGCTGCTGGAATTTCTCCCTGGGCAGAGGTGAGGAAGGAAAAAAGCAGTGGGGGCAGGGACAGGACGGGTATCTCAGGCAGGGAAATGGAAATCTTCCAGAAGAGCACCCAGGGCCAGGACCATCCTGGCTGGCCTGCAGGCACCAAGTCAGCTGGCATGCTGTCACTCGTGTGGCTCCATGGCCCTTCCTCTAGGCTTTCAAGTCCTTGTATATATTCAGGTGTTTTACCTGGGAAGGGCGGGAACAGTTCAGCAGCAACTGGCCTGGGGCTCAGCTCACGTTTACTCACAGATGCCTCGGCACGGTGCCCCAGCTTTGCAATGAGGACGCTTGTTGTGTGGGGGCTGCTGGCTGAATGGGAGACGATTCCCCACCACTGACCAACTTCAGAATTGTTTACAACTGGAGCAAGTGCCCTGATACGGTTTTCCTCTGAGTAACTGGTGGGTTCTGTTTTTTTTTTTCTCTTTTTTGTTTTTGGTTCAAGGTAGATTTTATTCCTCTTTTTTGTATTTACAGATATAAGCATGGAAATAATTTATTCATATAAATGTATGTGAAGGGAATAATTGTTTTTTCTGTTTTATTTTTTAAATTTTATTTCTTTTTAATTTTGAATTTTATTTTATATTTTTATACAGCAGGTTCTCATTGGTTATCTATTTTATACATATAAATGTTTACATGCCAATCCCAATCTCTCAACTCCTCCCACCACCACCCCTCCAAGAGCTTTCCCCCCTTGTTGTCCATACGATTGTTGTCTACATCTGTTGCTCTATTTATGCCTTGCAAAACGGTTAATCTGTACAGTTTTTCTAGGTTCCACATATATGCATGAATATACAAGATTTGTTTTTCTCTTTCTGACTTACTTCACTCTGTATGACAGTCTCTAGATCCATCGACGTCTCTACAAATGACCCAATTTCATTCCTTTCATGGCTTAGTAATATTCCATTTTATATATGTACCACATCTTTATGCATTCGTCTGTCTGTGGGCATTTAGGTTGCTTCCATTACCTCGATATTGTAAATAGTGATGCAATGAACATTGCGGTGAATGTCTCTTTTTGATTTATGGTTTTGTCTGGATATATGTCCAGTCCTGGGATCGCTGTATCATATGGTAATTCTATTATTAGTTTCTTAAGAAACTCCATATTGTTCTCCATAGTGACTGTATCAACTTATATTCCCAACAATAGTGGAAGAGGGTTCCTTTTCTCCACACCCTTTCCAGCATTTGTTGTTTGTAGATTTTCAGATGATGCCCATTCTAACAGGTGTGAGGTGATACCTCATTGTTGAGTCCATTTCGTTGAGCAGGGGGTAGGTCTTGTCTATTACATATTTGGCTTATGGAACGGTATCTGTGCTAATTTCAATCTCTGGTTTTATGCAGCACCCCCTTAACTCACCTTTCCCTTTAAGCAAGCATAAGTTGGTTTTCTAATCTTGAGACCCTGTTCTGTTTTGTAATTCAGTTCATGTGTAGCCAAGTTTACATTCCGTGCATTAGTGATACCTTATGATGTTTCTTTTTCTGTGTGACTTATTTCACTTAGAATCATCATGCCTCAATCCACTCATTATGCTGGTACAGGCCTGGTGACACAGATTTCATTGCTGAGTGGTATTCTGTTGTACGTAAGTACCGCAACTTCTTTATCAATTATTTGTTCTCTGGGATATTTAACTCGTACTGTAGAAGAGGTTCCTGTAAACAGAGCCGTCCCAAATTTTGGGGTGGCTGTGTCTTTTTGATTTTAATTTCCCTAAGCTATAGGACCATAAGTGGAAATGCCCTAGACTCTGTTGCTTTGTTTTTCAGATGTATCAGGAAACACCATACACTTCTCCAGAGTGGCTGTTGGCAATTTACATCCCGCCCATCAGCATAACAAGGCTCCTTTTTCCCCATGGCCTGTCTTGCCTTTCTGGATTTTACACTTTTCTCAGATGGCCCTTTAGACCGGGGGGAAGTGACACTTCATAGTAGTTCGGATTTCCATTGCAAGCTTGCTTGGTTTGCCAAAAAGGGCATATGTGTTTTTTCCTGAATATATTCAGGAACAAACTCATACGCCCTTTGTTGCCAAGTGCATCATTGTCGATGTTCTGCCTCTTTTCCTATGCTTTAAATGCAATTCCAGTCTACCTCCTGAAATCGGTTTCCTGAAATTCTGCCCCGCTTTCAAGTCCTCTTCGCAGCCTTACTTCAATATATTTTTGGACGTTATCTGTTATTTATAACTCTCCAGGTTTGTGAATTACAGGGCCCCTGAGCTCCTTTCTTCAACTCGCTTTCTTGTGAGCTGGCCGCAAACCCGCAAGACTGCTTCAGGCCCTAATCTGCTTCTGGCAGGGCACGCTGAGCCTTTGGTTAATTTCTCTTCCTGGTGGGAAATGAGTGTTAAATATACCCGTCCAGACACCTACCTCACTCTCAACCCCTTGGTGATGTGGGTCCTCTGGTTTGTGGCCACCTTTGCTGGGTTCCTCACCTTTCGATGATGTGGCCCCACTAGTGTGAGGACACTCCTGCTTGGTTCTCATCCACGTGGTTATGTGGACCCCCTGGTGAGAGTCTGTTCCTGGCTTTGTTCCTCACCCACCTGTGAGGGAGACCCTCTGCTGATAGGTCACTCCTGCATGGCTGGCACACATTGCCTTGGTGAAGTCAGCCGTGTGGTGGCAGTTGGAGCGTGCTGGGAATCTCCTCCCCCCGGTGATGAGGACCCTCTTGCGTCAGGCCCTAACTGCTGGACTCACCAACTTTTCTTAGGGAGCCCGGTGATGCTTTGGCACTCCTCTTAGGATCCCATCTCCATGGGGTTGTGGGCCTTCTGCTCTGAGGTCCCAACGGCTGGGTTGTTCACATTTTCATGATGTGGGCTCTCTGGTGTTCACAGAAGCCTGGATCCCATAGCCTCTGTGCTCTTGGCCGCCTGCTGGGAGGTTCCAACTGCTGGATTCCTCACTTTTTTAATTTTTTGGGCCCTCTGTTTTGAGGATCCTCCTGCCTGCCTCACTCCCATCCCCTTCGTGATGTGTGTCGTCTGGTTTGAGGCCACATGTGCTGGGTTCCTCACCTTTCGATGATGTGGGACCAATGGTCTTAGGAGACTCCTGCCTGGTTCACATCCCCTTGGTGATGTGGGCCCTCTGTTGAGAGTCTGATCCTGGCTGGGTTCCTCACCCATCTGTGAGGTGGGCCGTCTGATGTGAGGTCACTCCTGCCTGGCTTGCTCACCTCGCCTTGTGGACATGAGCCCTCTGGTGGCACTTGGAGCCTGCTGGGAGCCTCCTCTCCTCGGTGATGAGGGCCCTCTGGCATCAGGCCTTAACTGCTGGGCTCCCCACATTTTGTGATGTGCGCCCAGTGGTGCGAGGACACTCCAGCCAGGTTCACATCCCCATTGGGATGTGGGCCTTCTGCTCTGAGGTCCCAAAGCCTGGGTTGCTCACAGTTTCATGATGTGGGCTCTCTGGTATTAGTTCACTCCTGCCTGCATCCCATAGCTTCTGTGCTCTGGGCCGCCTGCTGGGAGGTTCCAACTGCTGGATTCCTCACCTTTCTTATTCTTTGGGCCCTCTGATTTTAGGCTACTCCTGCCTGCCTCACTCCCATTCCCTTTGTGATATGTGTCCTCTGATTTGAGGCCACATGTGCTGGGTTCCGCACCTTTCGATGATGTGACCCCACTGGAGGGAAGACAGTCCTGACTGGTTCCCATCCCCTTGCTGATGTGGGCCCTCAGGTGAGAGTCTGATCCTGGCTGGGTTCCTCACCCTTCTGTGAGGTGGGCCCTCTGCTGTGAGGTCAATCATGCCTGTCTGGCACAGGTCACCTTGGCGACGTGGGCCCTCTGGTGGCAGTTGGAGTGTGCTGGGATCCTCCTTCCCTCAGTGATGAGGGCCCTCTTGCCTTAGGCCATAACTGCTGGGCTCCCCACATTTTCTGATGTGCGCCAAGTGAGTGAGGAGACTCTTGCCAGGTTCCCATCCCCATGGCGATATGGGCCTTCTGCTCTGAGGTCAAAACGGCTGGCTTGCTCACAGTACCATGATGTGGGCCCTCTGCTGTGAGTTCACTCCGGCAAGGATCCCTTATCATCGGTGCTCTGAGCCGCCTGCTGGGAGGTTCCAACTGCTGGATTCCTCAACTTTTTTATTCTATGTGCCCTCTGTTGTGAGGCTCCTCCTGCCTGCCTCACTGCCAGCCCCTTGGTGATGACTGTCCTATGGCTTGAGGCCACATGTGCTGCGTTCCTCACCTTTCGATGATGTGACCCCACTCGTGTGAGGACACTCCTGCCTGGTTCCCATCCCCTTGGTGAGGTGGGCCCTCTGGCGAGAGTCTAATCCTGGCTGGGTTCCTCAACGTTCTGTGAGGTAGGCCCTCTTCTGTGAGGTCACTCCTGCCTGGCTGGCACACGTCACCTTGGAGACGTGAGCCCTCTGGTGGCAGTTGGAGCGTGCAGGGCACCTCCTCCTCTCGGTGATGACGGCCCTCTGGCGTCAGGCCCTAAATGGTGGGCTCCCCACATTTTCTGATGTGCGCCCAGTGGTGCGAGGACACTCCAGCCAGGTTCCCATTCCCATGGGGATGTGGGCCTTCTGCGCTGAGGTCTCAACTCCTGGGTTGCTCACAGTTTTGTGATGTGGGCCCTCTGCTGTGAGTTCACTGTGGCCTGGATCCCATAGCCTCGGTGTTCTGGGCCGCCTGCTGGAAGGTCTAAATGCTGGAATTCTCACGTTTTTTATATTATGTGCCCTGTGTTGTGAGGCTACTCCTGCCTGCCTCACTCCAAGGCCCTTGGTGATGTGGGTCCTCTGGTTTGAGGACACATGTGCTGGGTTCCTCACCTTAAGATGATGAGGCCCCACTGGTGTGAGGATAATCCTGACTGGGTCCCATCCCCTTTGTGATGTGGGCCCTCTGGTGAGAGTCTGATCCTGGCTGGGTTCCTCACCCATCTGTGAGGTGGGCCCTCTACTATCAGGTAACTCTTGCCTGGGTTGCTCACCTCGCCTTGTTGACATGGGCCCTCTGGTGGCAATTGGACCCTGCTGGGAGCCTCCTCAGCTCTGTGATGAGGGCCCTCTGACGTCAGGCCCTAACTGCTGGGCTCCCCAACTTTTCTTAGTGAGCCCAGTGTTGCTCAAGCACTCCTCTTAGGTTCCCATCCCCATGGGGATGTGGGCCTTCTGCTCTGAGGTTCCAACGGCTGGGTTGATCACAATTTCATGATGTGGGCTCTCTGGTGTTAGTTCACTGTGGCCTGGATCCCATAGCCTCTGTGGTCTTGGCTGCCTGCTGGGAGGTTCCAACTGCTCGATTCCTCAACTTTTGTATTCTATGGGTCCTGTGTTGTGATGCTCCTCCTGCCTGCCTCACTCGCAACCCCTTCGTGATGTGGGTCTTCTGGTTTGAGGCCACATGTGCTGGGTTAGGCAACTTTCAATGATGTGGCCCCACTGGTGTGAGGACACTCCTGCCTGGTTCCCATCCCCTTGGTGATGTGGGCCTTCTGGTGACAGTCTTATCCTGGCTGGGTTCCTCACTCTTCTGTGAGGTAGGCCCTCTGCTGTGAGGTCAATCCTGCCTGACTTGCACACATCACCTTGGCGACGTGGGCCCTCTGTTGGCACATGGAACCTGCTGGGAGCCTCCTGCCCTCGGTGATGATGGCCCTCTAGCATCAGGCTCTAACTGCTGGGCTCCCCACGTTTTCTGATGTGAACCCAGTGATGCCAGGACACTCCTGTCAGGTTCCCATCCCCATGGGGATGTGGGCCTTCTGTTCTGAGGTCCCAACAGCTGGGCTGCTCACAGGTTCATGATGTGGGCCCTCTGCTGTGAGTTCACTGCGGCCTGGATCCCATAGCCTCGGTGCTCTGGGCCACTTGCTGGGAGGTTCCAACTGCTGGATTCCTCAACTTTTATATTCTATGGACCCTGTGTTGTGAGGCCAGTCCTGCCAGCCTCATTCCGAACCCCTTGGTGATGTGGTTCCTCTGGTTTGAGGACACATGTGCTGGGATCCTCACCTTTCGATGATGTTGTCCCACTGGTGTGGGGACACTCCTGCCTGGTTCCCATCCCCTTGGTGATGTGGGCCCTCTGGTGAGAGTCTGATCCTGGCTGTGTTCCTCACCCTTCTGTGAGGTGGGCCCTCTGCTGTGAGGTCACTCCTGCCAGACTGGCACACATCGCCTTGGCGACGTTGGCCCTCTGGTGGCAGCTGGAGCCTGCTGGGAGCCTCCTCCTCTCGGTGATGAGTGCCCTCTAGCGTCAGGCCCTAACTTCTGAGCACCCCACGTTTTCTGATGTGAGCCCAGTGATGCCAGGACACTCCTGTCATGTTCCCATCACCATGGGGATGTGGGCCTTCTGCTCTGAGGTCCCAATGTCTGGGTTGCTCACAGTTTCATGATGTGGGCTGTCTGGTGTTAGTTCACTCTGGCCTGGTTCCTCTAGCCTCTGTGCTCTGGGCCGCCTGCTGGGAGGTTCCAACTGCTGGATTCCTCACCTTTCTTATTTTTGGGCCCTCTGTTATGAGGCTCCTCCTGCCTGCCTCACTCCCAGCCCCTTGGTGATGGGTGTCCTATGGTTTGAAGCCACATGTTCTGGGTTCCTCACCTTTAGATGATGTGGCCCTACTCATGTGAGGACACTCCTGCCTGGTTCCAATCCATTTGGTGATGTGGGCCCTCTGGTGCGAGTCTGATCCTGACTGGGTTCGTCACACTTCTCTGAGGTGGGCCCTCTGCTGTGAGGTCATTCGTGCCTGGTTGGCACACATCGCCTTGGCGACGTCAGCCCTCTGGTGGCAGTTGGAGCCTGCTGGGAGCCTCCTTCCCTTGGTGATGAGGGTCCTCTGGCGTCAGGCCCTAACTGCTGGTCGCCCAAAATTTTCTGATACGTTCTCAGTGGTGCGAGGACACTCCTACCAGAATTCCATCCCCATGGGGATGTGGGCCTCCTACTCTGAGGTTCCAATGGCTGGGTTGCTCAGTTTCATGACATGGGCCCTCTTCTGTGAGTTCACTGTGGCCTGGATCTCATGGCCTCGGTGCTCTGGGCCGCCTGCTGGGAGGTTCCAACTGCTGGATTCCTCACTTTTTTATTCTATGTGCCCAGTGTTGTGAGGTTACTCCTGCCTGCCTCACTCCGAGGTCCTTGGTGATGTGGGTCCTCTGGTTTGAGGACACATGTGCTGAGTACCTCAGCTTTTGATGATGTGACCCCACTGATGTGAAGACACTCCTGCCTGGTTCCCATCCCCTTGGTGATGTGGGCCCTCTGGTGAGAGTCTGATGTTGGCTGGGTTTCTCACCCTTCTGTGAGGTGGGACCTCTGCTGTGAGGTAACTCCTGCCTGGCATGCTCACGTTGCCTTGGCAATGTGAGCCCTCAGGTGGCAGTTGGAGCCTGCTGGGAATCTCCTCCCCTCAGTTATGAGAGCTCTGGATAAAACACATATGCCCTTTTTTGCCAAGTGCATTATTTTCCAAGTTCTGTCTCTTTTCCTATGCTTTAAGAACTACTCCCGTGTACGTTCTGAAATCAGTTTCCAGCAATTCTGCCCGGCATTCAAGTCCTCATCGCAGCCTTACTTCAGTATAATTTTGGATGATAGCTGTCATTTATAACTCCGCAGGTTTCTGAATTACAGTGCCCCTGAGCTGCTTTCTTCAACTCGCTTTCTTGTGAGCTGGCCGCAACACCGCAGGATCTCCTCAGGCCCTAATCTAGTTCCAGCATGGCACGCAGAGCCTTTGGTTCATTTATCTTCCTGGTGGGAAATGAGACTTAAATTTGCCCGTCCAGACACCTACAGATAGTCTCCCATTGCTTCTCCTTATTCCTGTTCATCTTCCGAAGAAATTGCAAACAGGGCCAAACAGGAGGTTAAAGGCACTGACTCTCCAAGTGGGGAGAGTGTTAGTAAAGCGTCTGGAATGTTGCACCCGAGTACCAGGGGACGAAAACTGAGACACATTTGAACACGTTTCCCGATCACACGGTGGATCATACTCTTGGTTCCACATGCATGTTTCAGCTGAAGGAAGAATCCCTTAAACATGGAGAGTTGAGACCCATGGAATGGGTACCATGCAATATGACTTCAAAGGGTCTGCATTTGCTCACCAAACCTCACCAATCCTATCACTGCTGCGTTTATGCCACTGTACACACGCTTCATTCTCTTCCGGAGACATATAAATCCATAGGTTTTAAGATTCTTACTAGTCAGGTATATTGTTAGGCGTTTAATATGGGGTGTTGAGTCCACTTCGTTGAGCAAGGAGTAGCTCTTGTCTATTACATATTTGGCTTATGGAACGGTATCTGTGCTAATTTCAATCTCTGGTTTTATGCAGCACCCCAACTCACCTTTCCCCTTAAGCAAGTATAAGTTGGTTTTCTACATTTGACACCCTGTTCTGTTTTGTAATTCAGTTCCTGTGTAGCCAAGTTTACATTCCATGTAGTAGTGATATCTTA
The DNA here is from genome assembly GCF_964270905.1 of Leucopleurus acutus. NCBI lineage: Eukaryota > Metazoa > Chordata > Mammalia > Artiodactyla > Delphinidae > Leucopleurus > Leucopleurus acutus. Next base: position 88,562 of record NW_028138889.1, on the reverse strand, counting down.
TGATGTTTCTTTTTCTGTGTGACTTATTTCACTTATAATCATCGTACCTGAATCCACTCATTATGCTGCTACGGGCCTGATGACATAGATTTCATTGCTGAGTGATATTGCATTGTACGTAATTACCACAACTTCTTTATCCATTTTTCGCTTTCTGTGATATTGAACTTGTACCGTAAACGAGGTTCTTGTAAACAGAGCCGTCCCAAACTTTGGGGTGGCTGTGTCTTTTTGATTTTAATTTCCCTAAGCTATAGGACCATAAGTGGAAGTGCCCTAGGCTCTGTTGCTTTGTTTTTTAGATGTTTCAGGAAACACCATACACTTCTCCAGAGTGGCTGCTGGCAATTTACATCCCGCCCATCAGCATAACAAGGCTCCCAGTTCTCCATGACCTATCCTGCCTTTCTGGATTTTACACTTTTTTCAGATGGCCCTTTTGACTGGGGGGCAGTGAGACTTCATTGTAGTGCAGATTTCCTTTGCAAACTTGCTTGGTTGGCCAAAAAGTGCGTATGCGTTTTTTCCTGAATATATTCAGGAAAAAACGCATACGCCCTTTTTGGCCAAGTGCATCATTGTGGACGTTCTGCCTCTTTTCCTATGCTTTACATGCAATTCCAGTCTACCTCCTGAAATCGGTTTCCTGCAATTCTGCCCCGCTTTCAAGTCCTCTTGTCAGCCTTCCTTCAATATATTTTTGGACGATAGCTGTCATTTATAACTCTGCAGGTTTGTGAATTACAGTGCCCCTGAGCTCCTTTCTTCAACTCGCTTTCTTGTGAGCTGGCCGCAACACCGCAGGATTGCTTCGGGCCCTAGTTTGGTTCCGGCATGGCATGCTGATCCTTTGGTTAATTCCTCTTCCTGGTGGGAAATGAGAGTTAAATTTGCCCGTCCAGACACCTCCACCTAGTCTCTCATTGGTTCTCCCTATTCCTGTTCATTTTCCACAGAGATTGCAAACTGGGCCAAACAGGAGGTTAAAGGCACTGACTCTCCAAGTGGGCAGAGTGTTAGTAAAGCGTCTTGAATGTTGAACCCGAGTACCAGGGGACGAAAACTGAGACACATTTGAACACGTTTCCCGATCACATGGTGGATCATACTCTGGGTTCCACATGCATGTTTTAGCTGAAGGAAGAATCCCTTAAACCTGGAGAGTTGAGACCCATGGAATGGGTACCATGCAATATGACTTCAAAGCGTCTGCATTTGCTCACCAAACTTCACCAATCCTATCACTGCTGCGTTTATGCCGCTGTACACACGCTTGATTCTCTTTCGGAGACATATAAATCCTTAGGTATTAAGATTATTACTAGTCAGGTATATTCTTAGGCGTTTAATGTGGGGTGTTGAGTCCACTTCGTTGAGCAAGGAGTAGCTCTTGTCTATTACATATTTGGCTTATGGAACGGTATCTGTGCTAATTTCAATCTCTGGTTTTATGCAGCACCCCAACTAACCTTTCCACTTAAGCAAGCATAAGTTGGTTTTCTACATTTGACACCCTGTTCTGTTTTGTAATTCAGTTCTTGTGTAGCCAAGTTTACATTCCGTGTAGTAGTGATATCTTATGATGTTTCTTTTTCTGTGTGACTTATGTCACTTAGAATCATCGTACCTGAATCCACTCATTATGCTGCTACGGGCCTGATGACATAGATTTCATTGCTGAGTGATATTGCATTGTACGTAAGTACCACAACTTCTTTATCCATTTTTCGCTTTCTGTGATATTGAACTTGTACCGTAAACGAGGTTCTTGTAAACAGAGCCGGCCGAAACTTTGGGGTGGCTGAGTCTTTTTGATTTTAATTTCCCTAAGCTATAGGACCATAAGTGGAAGTGCCCTAGGCTCTGTTGCTTTGTTTTTTTGATGTTTCAGGAAACACCATACACTTGTTCAGAGTGGCTGTTGGCAATTTATATCCCGCCCATCAGCTTAACAAGGCTCCCAGTTCTCTATGGTCTGTCCTGCCTTTCTGGATTTTACACTTTTTTCAGATAGCCCTTTTGACCGGGGGCAGTGAGACTTCACTGTAGTGCAGATTTCCTTTGCAAGCTTGCTTGGTTGGCCAAAAAGGGCGTATGCGTTTTTTCCTGAATATATTCAGGGAAAAACGCATACGCCCTTTTTGGCCAAGTGCATCATTGTGGACGTTCTGCCTCTTTTCCTATGCTTTACATGCAATTCCAGTCTACCTCCTGAAATCGGTTTTCTGCAATTCTGCCCCGCTTTCAACTCCTCTTGGCAGCCTTCCTTCAATATATTTTTGGACGATAGCTGTCATTTATAACTCTGCAGGATTGTGAATTACAGTGCCCCTGAGCTCCTTTCTTCAACTCGCTTTCTTGTGAGCTGGCCACAACACCGCAGGATTGCTTCAGGCCCTAGTTTGGTTCCGGCATGGCATGCTGATCCTTTCGTTAATTCCTCTTCCTGGTGGGAAATGAGAGTTAAATTTGCCCGTCCTCACAGCTCCAGCTAGTCTCTCATTGGTTCTCCTTAATCCTGTTCATCTTACGCAGAAATTGCAAACTGGGCCAAACAGGAGGTTAAAGGCACTGACTCTCCAAGTGGGGAGAGTGTTAGTAAAGCGTCTGGAATGTTGCACCCGAGTACCAGGGAATGAAAACTGAGACACATTTGAAAACGTTTCCCGATCACACGGTGGATCATACTCTGGGTTCCACATGCATGTTTTAGCTGAAGGAAGAATCCCTTAAACCTGGAGAGTTGAGACCCATGGAATGGGTACCATGCAATATGACTTCAAAGAGTCTGCATTTGCTCACCGAACCTCACCAATCCTATCACTGCTGCGTTTATGCCACTGTACACACGCTAGATTCTCTTTCGGAGACATATAAATCCATAGGTTTTAAGATTCTTACTAGTCAGGTATATTGTTAGGCGTTTAATATGGGGTGTTGAGTCCACTTCGTTGAGCAAGGAGTAGCTCTTGTCTATTACATATTTGGCTTATGGAACGGTATCTGTGCTAATTTCAATCTCTGGTTTTATGCCGCACCCCAACTCACCTTTCCCCTTAAGCAAGCATAAGTTGGTTTTCTACATTTGAGACCCTGTTCTGTTTTGTAATTCAGTTCCTGTGTAGCCAAGTTTACATTCCGTGTAGTAGTGATATCTTATGATGTTTCTTTTTCTGTGTGACTGATTTCACTTAGAATCATCCTACCTGAATCCACTCATTATGCTGCTACGGGCCTGATGACATAGATTTCATTGCTGAGTGATATTGCATTGTACGTAATTCCCACAACTTCCTTATCCATTTTTCGCTTTCTGTGATATTGAACTTGTACCGTAAACGAGGTTCTTGTAAACAGAGCCGGCCCAAACTTTGGGGTGGCTGTGTCTTTTTGATTTTAATTTCCCTAAGCTATAGGACCATAAGTGGAAGTGCCGTAGGCTCTGTTGCTTTGTTTTTTAGATGTTTCAGGAAACACAATACACTTCTCCAGAGTGGCTGTTGGCAATTTACATCCCGCCCATCAGCATAACAAGGTTCCCAGTTCTCCATGGCCTGTCCTGCCTTTCTGGATTTTACACTTTTTTCAGATAGCCCTTTTGACCGGGGGGGCAGTGAGACTTCATTGTAGTGCAGATTTCCTTTGCAAACTTGCTTGGTTGGCCAAAACGGGCGTATGCGTTTTTTCCTGTATATATTCAGGAAAAAACGCATATGCACTTTTTGGCCAAGTGCATCATTGTGGACGTTCTGCCTCTTTTCCTATGCTTTACATGCAATTCCAGTCTACCTCCTGAAATCGGTTTCCTGCAATTCTGCCCCGCTTTCAAGTCCTCTTGGCAGGCTTACTTCAATATATTTTTGGAAGATAGCTGTCATTTATAACTCTGCAGGATTGTGAATTACAGTGCCCCTGAGCTACTTTCTTCAACTCGCTTTCTTGTGAGCTGGCCGCAACACCGCAGGATTGCTTCAGGCCCTAGTTTGGTTCCGGCATTGCATGCTGAGCCTTTGGTTAATTCCTCTTCCTGGTTGGAAATGAGAGTTAAATTTGCCCGTCCTCACAGCTCCAGCTAGTCTCTCATTGGTTCTCCCTATTCCTGTTCATCCTACGCAGAAATTGCAAACTGGGCCAAACAGGAGGTTAAAGGCACTGACTCTCCAAATGGGGAGAGTGCTAGTAAAGCGTCTTGAATGTTGCACCCGAGTACCAGGGGACGAAAACTGAGACACATTTGAACACGTTTCCTGATCACACGGTGGATCATACTCTGTGTTCCACATGCATGTTTCAGCTGAAGGAAGAATCCCTTAAACCTGGAGAGTTGAGACCCATGGAATGGGTACCATGCAGTATGACTTCAAAGGGTCTACATTTGCTCACCGAACCTCACCAATCCTATCACTGCTGCGTTTATGCCGCCGTACACACGCTTGATTCTCTTTCGGAGACATATAAATCCATAGGTTTTAAGATTATTTCTAGTCAGGTATATTCTTAGGCGTTTAATATGGGGTGTTGAGTCCACTTCGTTCAGCAAGGAGTAGCTCTTGTCTATTGCATATTTGGCTTATGGAACGGTATCTGTGCTAATTTCAATCTCTGGTTTCATGCAGCACCCCAACTCACCTTTCCCCTTAAGCAAGCATAAGTTGGTTTTCTACATTTGAGACCCTGTTCTGTTTTGTAATTCAGTTCCTGTGTAGCCAAGTTTACATTCCGTGTAGTAGTGATACCTTATGATGTTTCTTTTTCTGTGTGATTTATTTCACTTAGAATCATCGTACCTGCATCCACTCATTATGCTGCTACGGGCCTGATGACATTGATTTCATTGCTGAGTGATATTGCATTGTACGTAAGTACCACAACTTCTTTATCCATTTTTCGCTTTCTGTGATATTGAACTTGTACCGTAAACGAGGTTCTTGTCAACAGAGCCGGCCCAAACTTTTGGGTGGCTGTGTCTTTCTGATTTTAATTTCCCTAAGCTATAGGACCATAAGTTCAAGTGCCCTAGGCTCTGTTGCTTTGTTTTTTAGATGTTTCAGGAAACACCGTACACTTCTCCAGAGTGGCTGTTGGCAATTTACATCCCGCCCACCAGCATAAGAAGGCTCCCAGTTCTCCATGGCCTGTCGTGCCTTCCGGATTTTACACTTTTTTCTGATGGCCCTTTTGACCGTGGGGCAGTGAGACTTCATTGTAGTGCAGATTTCCTTTGCAAGCTTGCTTGGTTGGCCAAAAAGGGCGTATGCGTTTTTTCCTGAATATATTCAGGGAAAAACGCATACGCCCTTTTTGGCCAAGTGCATCATTGTGGACGTTCTGCCTCTTTTCCTATGCTGTACATGCAATTCCCGTCTACCTCCTGAAATCGGTTTCCTGCAATTCTGCCCCGCTTTCAAGTCCTCTTGGCAGCCTTACTTCAATATATTTTTGGACGATAGCTGTCCTTTATAACTCTGCAGGTTTGTGAATTACAGTGCCCCTGAGCTCCTTTCTTCAACTCGCTTTCTTGTGAGCTGGCCGCAACACCGCAGGATTGCTTCAGGCCCGAGTGTGGTTCCGGTACGGCACGCTGAGCCTTTGGTTAATTCCTCTTCCTGGTGGGAAATGAGAGTTAAATTTGCCCGTCCAGACACCTCCAGCTAGTTTCTCATTGGTTCTCCCTATTCCTGTACATTTTACGCAGAAATTGCAAACTGGGCCAAACAGGAATTTAAAGACACTGACTCTCCAAGTGGGGAGAGAGTTAGTAAAGCGTCTTGTATGTTGCACCCGAGTACCAGGGGATGAAAACTGAGACACATTTGAACACGTTTCCTGATCACACGGTGGATCATACTCTGTGTTCCACATGCATGTTTCAGCTGAAGGAAGAATCCCTTAAACCTGGAGAGTTGAGACCCATGGAATGGGTACCATGCAATATGACTTCAAAGGGTCTGCATTTGCTCACCGAACCTCACCAATCCTATCACTGCTGCGTTTATGCCGCCGTACACACGCTTGATTCTCTTTCGGAGACATATAAATCGGTAGGTTTTAATATTCTTACTAGTCAGGTATATTCTTAGGCATTTAATATGGGGTGTTGAGTCCACTTCGTTGAGCAAGGAGTAGCTCTTGTCTATTAAATATTTGGCTTATGGAACGGTATCTGTGCTAATTTCAATCTCTGGTTTCATGCAGCACCCCAACTCACCTTTCCCCTCAAGCAAGCATAAGTTGGTTTTCTACATTTGAGACCCTGTTCTGTTTTGTAATTCAGTTCTTGTGTAGCCAAGTTTACCTTCCTTGTAGTAGTGATATCTTATGGTGTTTCTTTTTCTGTGTGACTTATTTCACTTAGAATCATCATACCTGAATCCACTCATTATGCTGCTACGGGCCTGATGACATAGATTTCATTGCTGAGTGATATTGCATTGTACGTAAGTACCACAACTTCTTTATCCATTTTTCGCTTTCTGTGATATTGAACTTGTACCGTAAACGAGGTTCTTGTCAACAGAGCCGTCCCAAACTTTGGGGTGGCTGTGTCTTTTTGATTTTAATTTCCCTAAGCTATAGGACCATAAGTGGAAGTGCCCTAGGCTCTGTTGCTTAGTTTTTTAGATGTTTCAGGAAACACCATACACTTCCCCAGAGTGGCTGTTGGCAATTTACATCCCGCCCATCAGCATATCAAGGCTCCCAGTTCTGCATGGCCTGTCCTGCCTTTCTGGATTTTACACTTTTTTCAGATGGCCCTTTTGACCGGGGGGCAGTGAGACTTCATTGTAGTGCAGATTTCCTTTGCAAGCTTGCTTGGTTGGCCAAAAAGGGCGTATGCGTTTTTTCCTGAATATATTCAGGAAAAAACGCATACGCCCTTTTTGGCCAAGTGCATCATTGTGGACGTTCTGCCTCTTTTCCTATGCTTTACATGCAATTCCTGTCTACCTCCTGAAATCGGTTTCCTGCAATCCTGCCCCGCTTTCATGTCCTCTTGGCAGCCTTACTTCAATATATTTTTGGACGATAGCTGTCATTTATAACTCTGCTGGTTTGTGAATTACAGTGCCCCTGAGCTCCTTTCTTCAACTCGCTTTCTTGTGAGCTGGCCGCAACACCGCAGGATTGCTTCAGGCCCTAGTGTGGTTCCGGCACGGCATGCTGAGCCTTTGGTTAATTCCTCTTTCTGGTGGGAAATGAGAGTTAAATTTGCCCGTCCAGACACCTCCAGCTAGTTTCTCATTGGTTCTCCCTATTCCTGTAAATTTTCCGCAGAAATTGCAAACTGGGCCAAACAGGAGTTTAAAGACACTGACTCTCCAAGTGGGGAGAGAGTTAGTAAAGCGTCTTGAATGTTGCACCCGAGTACCAGGGGATGAAAACTGAGACACATTTGAACACGTTTCCTGATCACACGGTGGATCATACTCTGTGTTCCACATGCATGTTTCAGCTGAAGGAATTATCCCTTAAACCTGGAGAGTTGAGACCCATGGAATGGGTACCATGCAGTATGACTTCAAAGGGTCTGCATTTGCTCACCGAACCTCACAAATCCTATCACTGCTGCGTTTATGCCGCTGTACACACGCTTGATTCTCTTTCGGAGACATATAAATCCACAGGTTTTAAGATTCTTACTAGTCAGGTGTATTCTTAGGCGTTTAATATGGGGTGTTGAGTACACTTCGTTTAGCAAGGAGTAGCTCTTGTCTATTACATATTTGGCTTATGGCACGGTATCTGTGCTAATTTCAATCTCTGGTTTCATGCAGCACCCCAACTCACCTTTCCCCTCAAGCAAGCATAAGTTGGTTTTCTACATTTGAGACCCTGTTCTGTTTTGTAATTCAGTTCTTGTGTAGCCAAGTTTACATTCCGTGTAGTAGTGATATCTTATGGTGTTTCTTTTTCTGTGTGACTTATTTCACTTAGAATCATCATACCTGAATCCACTCATTATGCTGCTACGGGCCTGATGACATAGATTTCATTGCTGAGTGATATTGCATTGTACGTAAGTACCACAACTTCTTTATCCATTTTTCGCTTTCTGTGATATTGAACTTGTACCGTAAACGAGGTTCTTGTAAACAGAGCCGTCCCAAACTTTGGGGTGGCTGTGTCTTTTTGATTTTAATTTCCCTAAGCTATAGGACCATAAGTGGAAGTGCCCTAGGCTCTGTTGCTTTGTTTTTTAGATGTTTCAGGAAACACCATACACTTCTCCAGAGTGGCTGTTGGCAATTTACATCCCGCCCACCAGCATAACAAGGCTCCCAGTTCTCCATGGCCTGTCCTGCCTTTCTGGATTTTACACTTTTTTCAGATGGCCCTTTTGACCGGGGGGCAGTGAGACTTCATTGTAGTGCAGATTTCCTTTGCAAGCTTTCTTGGTTGGCCAAAAAGGGCGTATGCGTTTTTTCCTGAATATATTCAGGAAAAAACGCATACGCCCTTTTTGGCCAAGTGCATCATTGTGGACGTTCTGCCTCTTTTCCTATGCTTTACATGCAATTCCCGTCTACCTCCTGAAATCGGTTTCCTGCAATTCTGCCCCGCTTTCAAGTCCTCTTGGCAGCCTTACTTCAATATATTTTTGGACGATAGCTGTCATTTATAACTCTGCAGGTTTGTGAATTACAGTGCCCCTGAGCTCCTTTCTTCAACTCGCTTTCTTGTGAGCTGGCCGCAACACCGCAGGATTGCTTCAGGCCCTAGTGTGGTTCCGGCACGGCACGCTGAGCCTTTGGTTAATTCCTCTTTCTGGTGGGAAATGAGAGTTAAATTTGCCCGTCCAGACACCTCCGCTAGTTTCTCATTGGTTCTCCCTATTCCTGTACATTTTCCGCAGAAATTGCAAACTGGGCCATACAGGAGGTTAAAGGCACTGACTCTCCAAGTGGGGAGAGTGTTAGTAAAGCGTCTGGAGTGTTGCACCCGAGTACGAGGGGACGAAAACTGAGACACATTTGAACACGTTTCCTGATCACACGGTGGATCATAATCTGTGTTCCACATGCATGTTTTAGCTGAAGGAAGAATCCCTTAAACTTGGAGAGTTGAGACCCATGGAATGGGTACCATGCAATATGACTTCAAAGGGTCTGCATTTGCTCACCGAACCTCACCAATCCTATCACTGCTGCGTTTATGCCGCTGTACACACGCTTGATTCTCTTTCGGAGACATATAAATCCGTAGTTTTTAAGATTATTTCTAGTCAGGTGTATTCTTAAGCGTTTAATATGGGGTGTTGAGTCCACTTCGTTGAGCAAGGAGTAGCTCTTGTCTATTACATATTTGGCTTATGGAACGGTATCTGTGCTAATTTCAATCTCTGGTTTCATGCAGCACCCCAACTCACCTTTCCCCTTAAGCAAGCATAAGTTGGTTTTCTACATTTGAGACCCTGTTCTGTTTTGTAATTCAGTTCTTGTGTAGCCAAGTTTACCTTCCGTGTAGTAGTGATATCTTATGGTGTTTCTTTTCCTGTGTGACTTATTTCACTTAGAATCATCATACCTGAATCCACTCATTATGCTGCTACGGGCCTGATGACATAGATTTCATTGCTGAGTGATATTGCATTGTACGTAAGTACCACAACTTCTTTATCCATTTTTCGCTTTCTGTGATATTGAACTTGTACCGTAAACGAGGTTCTTGTAAACAGAGCCGTCCCAAACTTTGGGGTGGCTGTGTCTTTTTGATTTTAATTTCCCTAAGCTATAGGACCATAAGTGGAAGTGCCCTAGGCTCTGTTGCTTTGTTTTTTAGATGTTTCAGGAAACACCATACACTTCTCCAGAGTGGCTGTTGGCAATTTACATCCCGCCCACCAGCATAACAAGGCTCCCAGTTCTCCATGGCCTGTCCTGCCTTTCTGGATTTTACACTTTTTTCAAATGGCCCTTTTGACCGGGGGGCAGTGAGACTTCATTGTAGTGCAGATTTCCTTTGCAAGCTTGCTTGGTTGGCCAAAAAGGGCGTATGCGTTTTTTCCTGAAGGAAAAAACGCATACGCCCTTTTTGGCCAAGTGCATCATTGTGGACGTTCTGCCTCTTTTCCTATGCTTTACATGCAATTCCAGTGTACCCCCTGAAATCGATTTCCTGCAATTCTGCCCCGCTTTCAAGTCCTCTTGGCAGCCTTACTTCAATATATTTTTGGACGATAGCTGTCATTTATAACTCTGCAGGTTTGTGAATTACAGTGCCCCTGAGCTCGTTTCTTCAACTCGCTTTCTTGTGAGCTGGCCGCAACACCGCAGGATTGCTTCAGGCCCTAGTGTAGTTCCGGCACGGCACGCTGAGCCTTTGGTTAATTCCTCTTCCTGGTGGGAAATGAGAGTTAAATTTGCCCGTCCAGACACCTCCAGATAGTCTCTCTTTCTTTCTCCCTATTCCTGTTCATTTTTCACAGAAATTACAAACTGGGCCAAACAGGAGGTTAAAGGCACTGACTCTCCAAGTGGGGAGAGTGTTAGTAAAGCATCTGGAATGTTGCACCCGAGTACCAGAGACGAAAACGAGACACATTTGAACACGTTTCCCGATCACACGGTGGATCATACTCTGTGTTCCACATGCATGTTTCAGCTGAAGGAAAAATCCCTTAAACCTGGAGAGTTGAGACCCATGGAATGGGGACCATGCAGTATGACTTCAAAGGGTCTGCATTTGCTCACCGAACCTCACCAATCCTATCACTGCTGCGTTTATGCCGCTGTACACACGCTTGATTCTCTTTCGGAGACATATAAATCCGTAGGTTTTAAGATTATTTCTAGTCAGGTATATTCTTAGGCGTTTAATATGGGGTGTTGAGTCCACTTCGTTGAGCAAGGAGTAGCTCTTGTCTATTGCATATTTGGCTTATGGAACGGTATCTGTGCTAATTTCAATCTCTGGTTTCATGCAGCACCCCAACTCACCTTTCCCCTCAAGCAAGCATAAGTTGGTTTTCTACATTTGAGACCCTGTTCTGTTTTGTAATTCAGTTCTTGTGTAGCCAAGTTTACCTTCCGTGTAGTAGTGATATCTTATGGTGTTTCTTTTTCTGTGTGACTTATTTCACTTAGAATCATCATACCTGAATCCACTCATTATGCTGCTACGGGCCTGATGACATAGATTTCATTGCTGAGTGATATTGCATTGTACGTAAGTACCACAACTTCTTTATCCATTTTTCGCTTTCTGTGATATTGAACTTGTACCGTAAACGAGGTTCTTGTAAACAGAGCCGTCCCAAACTTTGGGGTGACTGTGTCTTTTTGATTTTAATTTCCCTAAGCTATAGGACCATAAGTGGAAGTGCCCTAGGCTCTGTTGCTTTGTTTTTTAGATGTTTCAGGAAACACCATACACTTCTCCAGAGTGGCTGTTGGCAATTTACATCCCGCCCACCAGCATAACAAGGCTCCCAGTTCTCCATGGCCTGTCCTGCTTTTCTGGATTTTACACTTTTTTCAGATGGCCCTTTTGACCGGGGGGCAGTGAGACTTCATTGTAGTGCAGATTTCCTTTGCAAGCTTTCTTGGTTGGCCAAAAAGGGCGTATGCGTTTTTTCCTGAATATATTCAGGAAAAAACGCATACGCCCTTTTTGGCCAAGTGCATCATTGTGGACGTTCTGCCTCTTTTCCTATGCTTTACATGCAATTCCCGTCTACCTCCTGAAATCGGTTTCCTGCAATTCTGCCCCGCTTTCAAGTCCTCTTGGCAGCCTTACTTCAATATATTTTTGGACGATAGCTGTCATTTATAACTCTGTAGGTTTGTGAATTACAGTGCCCCTGAGCTCGTTTCTTCAACTCGCTTTCTTGTGAGCTGTCCGCAACACCGCAGGATTGCTTCAGGCCCTAGTGTAGTTCCGGCACGGCACGCTGAGCCTTTGGTTAATTCCTCTTCCTGGTGGGAAATGAGAGTTAAATTTGCCCGTCCAGACACCTCCAGCTAGTCTCTCTTTCGTTCTCCCTATTCCTGTTCATTTTCCACAGAAATTACAAACTGGGCGAAACAGGAGGTTAAAGGCACTGACTCTCCAAGTGGGGAGAGTGTTAGTAAAGCATCTGGAATGTTGCACCCGAGTACCAGGGGACGAAAACGAGACACATTTGAACACGTTTCCCGATCACACGGTGGATCATACTCTGGGTTCCACATGCATGTTTTAGCTGAAGGAAGAATCCCTTAAACCTGGAGAGTTGAGACCCATGGAATGGGTACCATGCAATATGACTTCAAAGGGTCTGCATTTGCTCACCGAACCTCACCAATCCTATCACTGCTGCGTTTATGCCGCTGTACACACGCTTGATTCTCTTTCGGAGACAAATAAATCCGTAGGTTTTAAGATTATTTCTAGTCAGGTATATTCTTAGGCGTTTAATATGGGGTGTTGAGTCCACTTCGTTCAGCAAGGAGTAGCTCTTGTCTATTGCATATTTGGCTTATGGAACGGTATCTGTGCTAATTTCAATCTCTGGTTTCATGCAGCACCCCAACTCACCTTTCCCCTTAAGCAAGCATAAGTTGGTTTTCTACATTTGAGACCCTGTTCTGTTTTGTAATTCAGTTCCTTTGTAGCCAAGTTTACATTCCGTGTATTGGTGATATCTTATGATGTTTCTTTTTCTGTGTGACTTATTTCACTTAGAATCATCGTACCTGAATCCACTCATTATGCTGCTACGGGCCTGATGACATAGATTTCATTGCTGAGTGATATTGCATTGTACGTAAGTACCACAACTTTTTTATCCATTTTTCGCTTTCTGTGATATTGAACTTGTACCATAAACGAGGTTCTTGTAAACAGAGCCGTCCCAAACTTTGGGGTGGCTGTGTCTTTTTGATTTTAATTTCCCTAAGCTATAGGACCATAAGTGGAAGTGCCCTAGGCTCTGTTGCTTTGTTTTTTAGATGTTTCAGGAAACACCATACACTTCTCCAGAGTGGCTGCTGGCAATTTACATCCCGCCCATCAGCATAACAAGGCTCCCAGTTCTCCATGGCCTGTCCTGCCTTTCTGGATTTTACACTTTTTTCAGATGGCCCTTTGACCGGGGGGCAGTGAGACTTCATTGTAGTGCAGATTTCCTTTGAGAGCTTGCTTGGTTGGCCAGAAAGGGCGTATGCGTTTCTTCCTGAATATATTCAGGAAAAAACGCATACGCCCTTTTTGGCCAAGTGCATCATTGTCGACGTTCTGAGTGTTTTCATATGTTTTCAGTGCAATTCCTGTCTACCTCCTGAAATCGGTTTCCTGCAGTTCTGCCTTGCTCTCAGTGCCTCTTCATAGCCTTACCTCAATATACTTTTGGAGAATAGTTGGCCTTTATAACTCTGCAGGTTTTTGAATTGCAGTGGCCCTTAGCTCCATTTTTCAGCTCTTATTTTTGTGATCTTGCCTCATATCCACAGGATTTCTTCAGGCCCTATTCTTCTTCTGGGGTGCCTTGCTCTGCCTTTGGTTAATTCTTCTTCCTGATGTGAAATTAGAGTGACATGTGCCCATTGAAACCGCTACAGCTATTTTCTCACTGGTTCCCCCTATTCCCATTCATCCTCCGCACTAACTGCAGACTGTGCGATACCGGAACTTAAAGGCATTGACTCTCCATGTGGAGATGTTGTTAGTAAAGTGGCTGGAATGTTGATCCGGAGCCCCAGGAGAGGAAAATGAGGTGCATTTTAGAAACCTTTCCCGATCATATGGTATACCATCCGCTGGATTTCCCATGCATGGTTTAGCTGTAGGAAGATTCCCTTCAACTTGGAGTGTTGGGACCCTTGGAATAAGTAGCATGAAGTATTGCATTAAACTTTCGGCAGTTGCTCACCAAAGCTCTCCAATCCTTTCAGCCCCAAGTGTCCAGCCTTATGTCTTATCCAGCTGTGGGTTTATATGTGGTCATTCCAGGTTGCATCACAGCCCCTGAGCGAATTTTGTAAGAATTTTTCTCTCTTTCATTGTTTCTGCGTTTTGGTTTTAAAATTTATTTCTATAATGGGGTTTAGCTCATTTTCACTGCTGTGTTTGTGCCGCTCTGCGCACACTTGATTCCCTTATGGAGATATATCAATACATGGGTTTTAAGATTCTTATTACTCAGATATATTTCTCTGCGGTGTATAGGGTGTGTTGAGGCCAGTTCATTGAGCGAGGTGTAGATCTTGTCTGATACCTATTTGGTTTATTGAACGGTATCTGTGCTAATTTCAAACTCTGGTTTTATGCATCACCCCACCTCTCCTTTCCCCTTAAGCTGACATAAGTGTGTTTTCTAAATGTGAGACACTGTTCTGTTTTGTAATTCATTTTTTGTGCAGCCATATTTATCCTCCCTCTATAAGTGATATCTTATGATATGTTTCTTTTTCTGTTTGACTTATTTCAAGTAGTATTATCGGACCTCAATCCACTCTTTATCCTTCTACTAGCCTTATTACATTGATTTCATGGTGAAGAGATATTCCATTGTACATAAGTACCACATTTTCTTTATCCATTGTTCTCTTTCCTGGGATATTTAAGGTGTACTGAAGTTGAGGTTCTTGTAAACAGAGTAGCCCTAAACTGTGGTGTGCTTGTGTCTTGTTGATTTTTAGACTTCCCTAGATATACTCCCGTGATTGGAAGTGCCCTATGCTCTGTCGCTCTGTTTTTTAGATGATTTAGGAACCACCATACACTTCTCCAGAGTGGCTCTCGGCAGTTCACACACTGTCCATCAGCGTATAAAGGCTCCCTGTTCTCCATGGCCTGTCCTGCATTTCTGGTGTTTACAATTTTTTCGGATGGCCCTTTTGACCGGTGGGAAATGAGACTTCTTTGTTGTGCACATTTGCATTGCTTGCTTGCTTGGTTGCCCATAAAGTGCGTATGCGTTTTTTCCTGGATATATTCAGGAAATAACGCATACTCCCTTTTGGGCCAACTGCATCATTGTCGAAATTCTGCCGCTTTTCATGTGCTTTAAAGGCGAGTCCAATCTATCTCTTGAAATCTGTTTCTTGCAATTCTGTCTTGCATTCAGATCCTCTTCTTTGCCTTACCTCAACATATTTTTGGACGTTAGTTTTCATTTATAACTCTGCAGGTTTGTGAATTGCAGTGACCCTGAGCTCCATTTTTTAAGTTGCTCTTTTGTGAGCTGGCCTCAAAACCGCAGGATTGCTTCAGGCCCTATTTTGGCTCCGGCGAGGCGGGCTGAGCCTTTTTTTAATTCTTATTCTTAATGGGAAATTAGAGTGACATGTGCCCGTCCAAACCCCTACAACTATTCTCTCATTGTTTCCCCCTCTTCCCGTTCATCCTCCTCACAATTTGCAAAATGTGTGAAACAGAAGTTTAAATGTGCTGATTCTCTAAGTGGGGAGATTCTAAGTAACGTGGCTGGAATGATGAACAGGAGCACCAGGAGAGGATAAATGAGGTGCATTTTAGACACATCTCCCGATCACATGGTGTACAGTCCTCTGGGTTTTCCATGCATGTTTTAGCTGTAGGAAGATTCCTTGAACCTGCAGATTTGGGACCCATTGAATGGGTACCAGGTAGTATTACTTTAAAGGGTGTGCATTTCCTCACCCAACCTCACATTTCTCTTAGCGCGAACAGTTTCCAGCCTTATGTCTCATCCTGCTGTGGGTCTAGATGTGTTCAATCCATGTTGCATCACCGTCCCTGAGGAAAAGTTGTAAGAGGTTTTCTCTGTCTCTCTGTCGTTTATTTTTTTCAATTTATTACTATATTGGTTACAGCTGATTTTCAAAGCTCTGTTTCTTGCTGCTGTACATCCACTTGATTCACGTACAGAGAGACATCAATAAATTCTTTTTCAGATTCTTACCAGTCATAGATATTCTTTTCCGGTGACTTGAGTGTGCTGAGTGCAGTTCTTTTAGCTACCGTGTAGGCCTTGTTGATTATCAGTTTGGTATTTGGAATGGTATCTTTGCTAATTTCAACCTCCTGGATGATGCCTCACCCCTCCCCACCTTTCCCGTTTAGCAGCCTTACGCGTGTTTTCTACATATTTGACTATGTTTTTGTTTTGTAATTTATTTCATGTGTAGCCATTTTGGATTCCACCTTTAAGTGATATCTTATGATATGTGTCTTTTTCTTTTTGAATTATGTCACTTAGAATGATCATACGTAACTCCTCCGGAGTTGTTACAACTGGCCATATTTCATTGATTTCCAGGCTGAGTAATATTCCACTCTACATAAGTACCACATCTCTATCCATTTTTTCCCTCCAGAGACATTTAAGTTATATCCTAGTCGAGGATCTTTTAAACAGAGAGGCAGTAAACATTGGGGTGCCTGTGTCCTCTCGATTTTTGTTTTTCCCAAGATATACGCCCATGAGTGCAAGTGCCCTATGCTCTGTAGCTCATTTTTTAGATGCTTTAGTAAACACAATACACTTCTCCAGAATGGCCGTTGGCAATATACATTTCCACTATAAGCCTCACAGGGCTCCCTCTTCTCCTTGCCCTGTCCTGCATTTCTGGCGTTTACACTTTATGAGGATGGCTCTTCTGACTGATGCGAAGTGATATCTTTTGTAGTATTGATTTCCAGTGCCCACCTGTTTGGTTGGCTAAAAAAGTGTATGCCCTTTTCTTGAATATATACAGAAAAAAACGCATACAGCCTTTTTGGCCAACTGCAATGTTGGAAATGTTCAGCCCCTTTTCTTGTGCTTAATGGCGAATCCTTTCTACCTCCTCAAATCCCTTTCCTGCCATTCTCCCTTGCTTGCCAATCCTTTTCTTTGACTTTCCTCAAGACATTTTTCAGTGATAGATATTTTCAACTCTGCAGTTTCGTGAATTTTACTGCCCCTGAGTTCCATTGTTCAACTTGTGTTTATGGGAACTGGCCACAAAGCAGTGGGATTTCCTCAAGCCCTATACTGTTTCCATGGGCAACCCTAGCCTTTGGTCAATTCATCTTCCTGATTGGAAATTAGAGTGACATGTGCCTGTCTGAACACCTAGGACTTGTCTCTCATTGTTCCTCATCCTTCCGCTTCATCCTCTGGACAAATTCCAAACTGTACGCAACAGGATGTTGACAGTGTTGACATCTCCCAGTGGGGAGACTGTTAGTAAAGACGCTGGAGGGGTGAACCCGAGCACCAGGAGATGAGGAGATGAGATGCCTTTTCCAAACTCTTCCCGATCAGACGGTATACCATCCTCTGGGTGTGACAGACATGTTTTAGCAGTAGGAAGAGTCCCATTCATGTAAGGAGAACACCAGGGCTTTTTCAAAATCAGTGTCTCCCCGAAACCCAAACTGGGGAGTTTTTTAAGCTACGGCTACACATATGTTCATTAAGGGCCTTGGGAAGTAGGCAGAGTCCAAACTTTAGATGACTGAAGTCTTCAGGGTCAGAAGCACTCACCACCGGCTTCCCTTAGGTTACACTTTAACTGTCATTGATAGATGATGTCAATAAAAATATCTATTCTTTTTCCGATTATTTCCCCTTATAGGTTATTGCACAATATTGAGTGTAGTTCCCTGTGCTATACAGTAGTTCCTTGTTGATGATCTATTTTATACATAGCAGTGTGTATGTGTTAATTCCAAACTGTTAATTTATCCCTCCTCCCACCTTTCCCCTTTGGTAATAATAAATTATAAGATTTTATACTTCTCAGAAATGGGGGAGCTGAAAGAGAGGTATCATTTTCAATGGAAAAGCATTTAAAACAAGATTGAAGCTTTAACCAAGATTATTAGATGTACATCCTTGGAAAGAAATCACTTCATTTCTCTAATATTGACCTGACAAATAAGACAAACCTTTTCACTGAACTTGCTTATAATAAAGTGATGGAAATATCAAATGGAAGTGTTAGAAACATCTTATTTTACCCGAGCCTTATAAACTGTTCTATGTTAACTACAGTTTGGCTCACACATCTGTTCATTGAAGTTACAATAGTCTCAATTTCTGTTACTGATCCTCCAGAGTGGACCCCAACAAGGGTCCCCCTGCCCAGTGTCATTGGGGCCAACAGATCGAGACTGAGTTTGGTTCCCAAGCAAAGGAAACTTTATATTTTCATCAGAGAATGGAGAGGTGAGAGCATGCACTACCCCGTGGGCTGTGGGCTGGGCTGCTGTGTAGAGATCCTGTCAGAGTCAGTGAGAGGGAGGGGGCGGAGCTCTCAAGGGCCGGGTTGGCTGCAGCTCAGGCTCTATATCTCGGAGTCTGCACTGGGCCCCAGGAGCTGAGGTGTCGACCCAGCCATTCTGCACCAGGAAATCTGGTCTGAAGTGCCGGGTGTGGAACCTCTGCATGCGGGACCCTAGGAGCACGTGAAATTAGACAAAGCACAAAGGATAAAAAAGGTCAGACTTGACTTTATTGCCCACATTCTATTTTTATCTCCCAGGGATTTTTAATGGGCTTTGCTGGGGACAAACCCCTCCTCTGCCTTTTGTCCCGTTCCTCATTCTTGGAGTGCTGAGGGTGCAGACCCTTCTTCTGTAACTGCTGAGTGCTGAGTTGGGAGCCCTCATACCAGGGGACGAGGGTCAGAACTTCTCCCCAGCAGCCTCCAGGTGACGTTGATTGGCCCCAGGACCCCTGCCTCCCTGCTCGTCCGCCTGAGCACCAGCATTGGAAGTGTTATAGATTCTAATGACCTTTAAGGGTCCAGGAAAGAGATGTGCAGAGACGCTGTGGGGGCCGGTTTCACCCCGCCCCACATTTGTTCGGCCACCTTAGGCTGACCGTTTCTGCCAGCCTAGATGCTCTGACCAGTAGTCTGCTCTTTCTTCAATTAGGCCCCTGAATTAACGTAAAAACAGCACCAGGTGTCAGAGCCCTGCCCGCTCAACTCCCAGACAGTCCAGGGTCAGTGGTGATCAAGGACCATGATGGCCACTGAGTCAACAGCCTTTTGAAGTAAACAGGAGTCCAGCCGGTCTTATTGGCCACCATCATCACGGTGTCTGTAGGCTTTTCTATGGTGACAGTGTGATATACGGTTCCCCCGCCAAGATTATTAGCTCCCCTCCGGGTGCAGGAAGTCCTGCAAGCAGTAGTCTACTCCTTCGGGACACACTATTGTTGTTTTATGAGAGAAACTCCAGGTCAAGTGATGTTCACACGAGTCGTCATGGTGCCCTGTTGCCCCCGGTTATCTCTCTGGATGTTGGAGTTGGAGGGCCTCCTCACTCGAGGTCGGTGTGCCCACGGAGCGAACCCTGCAACTTCAGGGCATGGTTGGTGATTAGGATCACCACGTGGGGTCCTTTTCCCTTAGGAGGGAGGTGGCCTTTTGGGCTGCTGATTTCCAGGTTTTTAGATACCGCCAGTATCTTGGCCAGATGTGGCAGTGGGCCAAGCCCCTTGGTGACTGTAGTTTATCCTACCTGGATGGCATTCTTGCGTTGTTCCATTTCAAGTGGTCCCAGTTTTTGCACTAATTCTCCAATGGCGATTCACCTTTCACCGGGAATGGAAAGGTCAAAGGGTTTAGCTCAATTAGGGAGTTCCAGGGCAAGGGTCTGAATTGACTGCTCTTTCCATTCTTGAAAGGCCACTTCTGGATTCTGTTCAAAAGGATCATCATCTTTTCCTTTCAGTGTTTCATATAGAGGCCCAGCTAGTAGACTGTAGTTAGGGATCCAGAAGCAGCAAACCCTGGCCTCCCCAGGAACCCCTAAGCTGTCTTCTAGTTTTAGAAAGGGGTAAGGCTGCAAATGGTTTCTTCCCTTTCCTGGGATGGGCTTCTCTGACCTTGTGTGAGAATGAAGCCCAGGCAGGTCACTGCAGTCTGTGATATTTGAGCTTTTTCTTGGACAACTTCTATCCTTTATTGGCTTGGTAGTTCAGAGGCCTCCTTAGTAGGGCTGGCGATCAGAATGTCGTCTGCATATTGAAGGAGGGTTTCCTTTTCCAGAGGTAGAACTTTTCGGTCTTTAGCTAAGCTTTCCCCAAAGATGGTGTGGGAATTTTTGAACCCTTGGGGCAAGACGGCCCGGAAGTATTGTTTTAGTTGTATGTTGAGTCCTGCCACTCACAAGCCAAAATTTCTTGTGACTCTGGGACTAATGGAATACAAAAGAAGGCATCATTGAAGACTAATACAGAATACCATGTCCTGGTGGTTGGTAGAATGACCAGCAGGGTGTAGGAATCAGGAGCAACTGGAGGTATATCCTCGGTGGCTTCACTGACTGTCCTGACATCCTTTACCAGGTCCCCAGCAGCCCATGGGGCTCTCGTGGTCAGGCCAATCCCAGGATATGGAGCTCTCCTGGGCAGGTACCCCACCCCCAACCCAGCCCACGGGGCTCTCATGGTCAGGCCCCTCCCAGGATACAGAGCTACCCTTGCAGGTACCGTGGCAGGGCTGGGCACACAGGAACCGTGCACATAGCCCTCATTGAAGAGCACCCCCAGCTCACCTGTCGCTCAGAGCTGACACAGAGCACCTCAGAGCAGGACTTGAACTAACAAACAGCAGCTCCGACAGGTCTGTGACCCTGGGCATCACTCTGTGTGGCCTCCCTCCACCTGGTCTTCCAGAGACTTCCACTGCACCCAGGGCACCAGGCCTCTGTCTCCAACCACCACCCACCCCTCCTCTCCCTGACTCCTGGGTTCCTCTCATTAGGAGAGGGTTTTCTTGAAGTTGTCTCCCACTCATGGGCCAGATAAAATGATTAGAAAACAAGCCAAAGCTGCAGCCCCTTGTCTATCCTGACTCTCAGGAGCCCACACCTGTTCCTTGGACCTGGCCGGTTCAGCAAGTTCCATTTTCTGCAACTGTGAGCCCCTGAGGGGTGATGATTGGCTGACCTGGGCAACCTTACCATGCCGGCCAGCCCTCCCCAGGTGTGCCTGGGTTGAGATCAATATAAATACCACTCCAGGCAGCAAAAGCCCCTGCAGCTGTGCCTGACGCCATTTTCTCTGCCCTGTCAGCAGTCTCGGGGCTGGGCTGGTGGGAGGGAGTGAGAGGCCACGGCTTTGTGGGTGGCCCAGTGTGAGTGGGGCTCTGCTGGACTTTCTGCAGCAGTTGCCAGGCTGCCACCTGCTAAAGAAGAGGATGTGTCACCCATACCTGCTGCTGGAATTTCTCCCTGGGCAGAGGTGAGGAAGGAAAAAAGCAGTGGGGGCAGGGACAGGACGGGTATCTCAGGCAGGGAAATGGAAATCTTCCAGAAGAGCACCCAGGGCCAGGACCATCCTGGCTGGCCTGCAGGCACCAAGTCAGCTGGCATGCTGTCACTCGTGTGGCTCCATGGCCCTTCCTCTAGGCTTTCAAGTCCTTGTATATATTCAGGTGTTTTACCTGGGAAGGGCGGGAACAGTTCAGCAGCAACTGGCCTGGGGCTCAGCTCACGTTTACTCACAGATGCCTCGGCACGGTGCCCCAGCTTTGCAATGAGGACGCTTGTTGTGTGGGGGCTGCTGGCTGAATGGGAGACGATTCCCCACCACTGACCAACTTCAGAATTGTTTACAACTGGAGCAAGTGCCCTGATACGGTTTTCCTCTGAGTAACTGGTGGGTTCTGTTTTTTTTTTTCTCTTTTTTGTTTTTGGTTCAAGGTAGATTTTATTCCTCTTTTTTGTATTTACAGATATAAGCATGGAAATAATTTATTCATATAAATGTATGTGAAGGGAATAATTGTTTTTTCTGTTTTATTTTTTAAATTTTATTTCTTTTTAATTTTGAATTTTATTTTATATTTTTATACAGCAGGTTCTCATTGGTTATCTATTTTATACATATAAATGTTTACATGCCAATCCCAATCTCTCAACTCCTCCCACCACCACCCCTCCAAGAGCTTTCCCCCCTTGTTGTCCATACGATTGTTGTCTACATCTGTTGCTCTATTTATGCCTTGCAAAACGGTTAATCTGTACAGTTTTTCTAGGTTCCACATATATGCATGAATATACAAGATTTGTTTTTCTCTTTCTGACTTACTTCACTCTGTATGACAGTCTCTAGATCCATCGACGTCTCTACAAATGACCCAATTTCATTCCTTTCATGGCTTAGTAATATTCCATTTTATATATGTACCACATCTTTATGCATTCGTCTGTCTGTGGGCATTTAGGTTGCTTCCATTACCTCGATATTGTAAATAGTGATGCAATGAACATTGCGGTGAATGTCTCTTTTTGATTTATGGTTTTGTCTGGATATATGTCCAGTCCTGGGATCGCTGTATCATATGGTAATTCTATTATTAGTTTCTTAAGAAACTCCATATTGTTCTCCATAGTGACTGTATCAACTTATATTCCCAACAATAGTGGAAGAGGGTTCCTTTTCTCCACACCCTTTCCAGCATTTGTTGTTTGTAGATTTTCAGATGATGCCCATTCTAACAGGTGTGAGGTGATACCTCATTGTTGAGTCCATTTCGTTGAGCAGGGGGTAGGTCTTGTCTATTACATATTTGGCTTATGGAACGGTATCTGTGCTAATTTCAATCTCTGGTTTTATGCAGCACCCCCTTAACTCACCTTTCCCTTTAAGCAAGCATAAGTTGGTTTTCTAATCTTGAGACCCTGTTCTGTTTTGTAATTCAGTTCATGTGTAGCCAAGTTTACATTCCGTGCATTAGTGATACCTTATGATGTTTCTTTTTCTGTGTGACTTATTTCACTTAGAATCATCATGCCTCAATCCACTCATTATGCTGGTACAGGCCTGGTGACACAGATTTCATTGCTGAGTGGTATTCTGTTGTACGTAAGTACCGCAACTTCTTTATCAATTATTTGTTCTCTGGGATATTTAACTCGTACTGTAGAAGAGGTTCCTGTAAACAGAGCCGTCCCAAATTTTGGGGTGGCTGTGTCTTTTTGATTTTAATTTCCCTAAGCTATAGGACCATAAGTGGAAATGCCCTAGACTCTGTTGCTTTGTTTTTCAGATGTATCAGGAAACACCATACACTTCTCCAGAGTGGCTGTTGGCAATTTACATCCCGCCCATCAGCATAACAAGGCTCCTTTTTCCCCATGGCCTGTCTTGCCTTTCTGGATTTTACACTTTTCTCAGATGGCCCTTTAGACCGGGGGGAAGTGACACTTCATAGTAGTTCGGATTTCCATTGCAAGCTTGCTTGGTTTGCCAAAAAGGGCATATGTGTTTTTTCCTGAATATATTCAGGAACAAACTCATACGCCCTTTGTTGCCAAGTGCATCATTGTCGATGTTCTGCCTCTTTTCCTATGCTTTAAATGCAATTCCAGTCTACCTCCTGAAATCGGTTTCCTGAAATTCTGCCCCGCTTTCAAGTCCTCTTCGCAGCCTTACTTCAATATATTTTTGGACGTTATCTGTTATTTATAACTCTCCAGGTTTGTGAATTACAGGGCCCCTGAGCTCCTTTCTTCAACTCGCTTTCTTGTGAGCTGGCCACAAACCCGCAAGACTGCTTCAGGCCCTAATCTGCTTCTGGCAGGGCACGCTGAGCCTTTGGTTAATTTCTCTTCCTGGTGGGAAATGAGTGTTAAATATACCCGTCCAGACACCTACCTCACTCTCAACCCCTTGGTGATGTGGGTCCTCTGGTTTGTGGCCACCTTTGCTGGGTTCCTCACCTTTCGATGATGTGGCCCCACTAGTGTGAGGACACTCCTGCTTGGTTCTCATCCACGTGGTTATGTGGACCCCCTGGTGAGAGTCTGTTCCTGGCTTTGTTCCTCACCCACCTGTGAGGGAGACCCTCTGCTGATAGGTCACTCCTGCATGGCTGGCACACATTGCCTTGGTGAAGTCAGCCGTGTGGTGGCAGTTGGAGCGTGCTGGGAATCTCCTCCCCCCGGTGATGAGGACCCTCTTGCGTCAGGCCCTAACTGCTGGACTCACCAACTTTTCTTAGGGAGCCCGGTGATGCTTTGGCACTCCTCTTAGGATCCCATCTCCATGGGGTTGTGGGCCTTCTGCTCTGAGGTCCCAACGGCTGGATTGTTCACATTTTCATTTTGTGGGCTCTCTGGTGTTCACAGAAGCCTGGATCCCATAGCTTCTGTGCTCTTGGCCGCCTGCTGGGAGGTTCCAACTGCTGGATTCCTCACCTTTCTTATTCTTTGGGCCCTCTGATTTTAGGCTACTCCTGCCTGCCTCACTCCCATTCCCTTTGTGATATGTGTCCTCTGATTTGAGGCCACATGTGCTGGGTTCCGCACCTTTCGATGATGTGACCCCACTGGAGGGAAGACAGTCCTGACTGGTTCCCATCCCCTTGCTGATGTGGGCCCTCAGGTGAGAGTCTGATCCTGGCTGGGTTCCTCACCCTTCTGTGAGGTGGGCCCTCTGCTGTGAGGTCAATCATGCCTGTCTGGCACACGTCACCTTGGCGACGTGGGCCCTCTGGTGGCAGTTGGAGTGTGCTGGGATCCTCCTCCCCTCGGTGATGAGGGCCCTCTTGCCTTAGGCCATAACTGCAGGGCTCCCCACATTTTCTGATGTGCGCCAAGTGAGTGAGGAGACTCTTGCCAGGTTCCCATCCCCATGGCGATATGGGCCTTCTGCTCTGAGGTCAAAACGGCTGGCTTGCTCACAGTACCATGATGTGGGCCCTCTGCTGTGAGTTCACTCCGGCAAGGATCCCTTATCATCGGTGCTCTGAGCCGCCTGCTGGGAGGTTCCAACTGCTGGATTCCTCAACTTTTTTATTCTATGTGCCCTCTGTTGTGAGGCTCCTCCTGCCTGCCTCACTGCCAGCCCCTTGGTGATGACTGTCCTATGGCTTGAGGCCACATGTGCTGCGTTCCTCACCTTTCGATGATGTGACCCCACTCGTGTGAGGACACTCCTGCCTGGTTCCCATCCCCTTGGTGAGGTGGGCCCTCTGGCGAGAGTCTAATCCTGGCTGGGTTCCTCAACGTTCTGTGAGGTAGGCCCTCTGCTGTGAGGTCACTCCTGCCTGGCTGGCACACGTCACCTTGGAGACGTGAGCCCTCTGGTGGCAGTTGGAGCGTGCAGGGCACCTCCTCCTCTCGGTGATGACGGCCCTCTGGCGTCAGGCCCTAAATGGTGGGCTCCCCACATTTTCTGATGTGCGCCCAGTGGTGCGAGGACACTCCAGCCAGGTTCCCATTCCCATGGGGATGTGGGCCTTCTGCGCTGAGGTCTCAACTCCTGGGTTGCTCACAGTTTTGTGATGTGGGCCCTCTGCTGTGAGTTCACTGTGGCCTGGATCCCATAGCCTCGGTGTTCTGGGCCGCCTGCTGGAAGGTCTAAATGCTGGAATTCTCACGTTTTTTATATTATGTGCCCTGTGTTGTGAGGCTACTCCTGCCTGCCTCACTCCAAGGCCCTTGGTGATGTGGGTCCTCTGGTTTGAGGACACATGTGCTGGGTTCCTCACCTTAAGATGATGAGGCCCCACTGGTGTGAGGATAATCCTGACTGGGTCCCATCCCCTTTGTGATGTGGGCCCTCTGGTGAGAGTCTGATCCTGGCTGGGTTCCTCACCCATCTGTGAGGTGGGCCCTCTACTATCAGGTAACTCTTGCCTGGGTTGCTCACCTCGCCTTGTTGACATGAGCCCTCTGGTGGCAATTGGACCCTGCTGGGAGCCTCCTCAGCTCTGTGATGAGGGCCCTCTGACGTCAGGCCCTAACTGCTGGGCTCCCCAACTTTTCTTAGTGAGCCCAGTGTTGCTCAAGCACTCCTCTTAGGTTCCCATCCCCATGGGGATGTGGGCCTTCTGCTCTGAGGTTCCAACGGCTGGGTTGATCACAATTTCATGATGTGGGCTCTCTGGTGTTAGTTCACTGTGGCCTGGATCCCATAGCCTCTGTGGTCTTGGCTGCCTGCTGGGAGGTTCCAACTGCTCGATTCCTCAACTTTTGTATTCTATGGGTCCTGTGTTGTGATGCTCCTCCTGCCTGCCTCACTCGCAACCCCTTCGTGATGTGGGTCTTCTGGTTTGAGGCCACATGTGCTGGGTTAGGCAACTTTCAATGATGTGGCCCCACTGGTGTGAGGACACTCCTGCCTGGTTCCCATCCCCTTGGTGATGTGGGCCTTCTGGTGACAGTCTTATCCTGGCTGGGTTCCTCACTCTTCTGTGAGGTAGGCCCTCTGCTGTGAGGTCAATCCTGCCTGACTTGCACACATCACCTTGGCGACGTGGGCCCTCTGTTGGCACATGGAACCTGCTGGGAGCCTCCTGCCCTCGGTGATGATGGCCCTCTAGCATCAGGCTCTAACTGCTGGGCTCCCCACGTTTTCTGATGTGAGCCCAGTGATGCCAGGACACTCCTGTCAGGTTCCCATCCCCATGGGGATGTGGGCTTTCTGCTCTGAGGTCCCAATGCCTGGGTTGCTCACAGTTTCATGATGTGGGCTCTCTGGTGTTAGTTAACTCCTGCCTGCATCCCATAGCTTCTGTGCTCTCGGCCGCCTGCTGGGAGGTTCCAAATGCTGGATTCCTCACTTTTTTTATTCTTTGGGCCCTCTGTTTTTAGGCTACTCCTACCTGCCTCACTCCCATCCCCTTTGTGATGTATGTCCTCTGATATGAGGCCACATGTGCTGGGTTCCTCACCTTTCGATGATGTGGCCCCACTGGTGGGAGGACAGTCCTGACTGGTTCCCATCCCCTTGGTGTTGTGGGCCCTCTGGTGAGAGTCTCATCCTGCCTCGGTTCCTCACCCTTCTGTGAGATAGGCCCTCTGCTGTGAGGTCACTACTGCCTGGCTGGCGCATGCCACCTTGTAGATGTGGGCCCTCTGTTGGCAGTTGGAACCTGCTGGGAGTCTCCTCCCCTCAGTTATGAGGGCCCCCTGGCGTCAGGCCCTAACTGCTGGGCTCCTAACTTTTTCTGATATGTGCTAAGTGGTGCAAAGCCACTCCTGCCAGGTTCCCATCCCAATGGGGATGTGGGCCTTCTGTTCTGAGGTCCCAACAGCTGGGCTGCTCACAGGTTCATGATGTGGGCCCTCTGCTGTGAGTTCACTGCGGCCTGGATCCCATAGCCTCGGTGCTCTGGGCCACTTGCTGGGAGGTTCCAACTGCTGGATTCCTCAACTTTTATATTCTATGGACCCTGTGTTGTGAGGCCAGTCCTGCCAGCCTCATTCCGAACCCCTTGGTGATGTGGTTCCTCTGGTTTGAGGACACATGTGCTGGGATCCTCACCTTTCGATGATGTTGTCCCACTGGTGTGGGGACACTCCTGCCTGGTTCCCATCCCCTTGGTGATGTGGGCCCTCTGGTGAGAGTCTGATCCTGGCTGTGTTCCTCACCCTTCTGTGAGGTGGGCCCTCTGCTGTGAGGTCACTCCTGCCAGACTGGCACACATCGCCTTGGCGACGTTGGCCCTCTGGTGGCAGCTGGAGCCTGCTGGGAGCCTCCTCCTCTCGGTGATGAGTGCCCTCTAGCGTCAGGCCCTAACTTCTGAGCACCCCACGTTTTCTGATGTGAGCCCAGTGATGCCAGGACACTCCTGTCATGTTCCCATCACCATGGGGATGTGGGCCTTCTGCTCTGAGGTCCCAATGTCTGGGTTGCTCACAGTTTCATGATGTGGGCTGTCTGGTGTTAGTTCACTCTGGCCTGGTTCCTCTAGCCTCTGTGCTCTGGGCCGCCTGCTGGGAGGTTCCAACTGCTGGATTCCTCACCTTTCTTATTTTTGGGCCCTCTGTTATGAGGCTCCTCCTGCCTGCCTCACTCCCAGCCCCTTGGTGATGGGTGTCCTATGGTTTGAAGCCACATGTTCTGGGTTCCTCACCTTTAGATGATGTGGCCCTACTCATGTGAGGACACTCCTGCCTGGTTCCAATCCATTTGGTGATGTGGGCCCTCTGGTGCGAGTCTGATCCTGACTGGGTTCGTCACACTTCTCTGAGGTGGGCCCTCTGCTGTGAGGTCATTCGTGCCTGGTTGGCACACATCGCCTTGGCGACGTCAGCCCTCTGGTGGCAGTTGGAGCCTGCTGGGAGCCTCCTTCCCTTGGTGATGAGGGTCCTCTGGCGTCAGGCCCTAACTGCTGGTCGCCCAAAATTTTCTGATACGTTCTCAGTGGTGCGAGGACACTCCTACCAGAATTCCATCCCCATGGGGATGTGGGCCTCCTGCTCTGAGGTCCCAATGGCTGGTTTGCTCAGTTTCATGACATGGGCCCTCTTCTGTGAGTTCACTGTGGCCTGGATCCCATAGCCTCGGTGCTCTGGGCTGCCTGCTGGGAGGTTCCAACTGCTGGATTCCTCACTTTTTTATTCTATGTGCCCAGTGTTGTGAGGTTACTCCTGCCTGCCTCACTCCGAGGTCCTTGGTGATGTGGGTCCTCTGGTTTGAGGACACATGTGCTGAGTACCTCAGCTTTCGATGATGTGGCCCCACTGATGTGAAGACACTCCTGCCTGGTTCCCATCCCCTTGGTGATGTGGGCCCTCTGGTGAGAGTCTGATGTTGGCTGGGTTTCTCACCCTTCTGTGAGGTGGGACCTCTGCTGTGAGGTAACTCCTGCCTGGCATGCTCACGTTGCCTTGGCAATGTGAGCCCTCAGGTGGCAGTTGGAGCCTGCTGGGAATCTCCTCCCCTCAGTTATGAGAGCTCTGGATAAAACACATATGCCCTTTTTTGCCAAGTGCATTATTTTCCAAGTTCTGTCTCTTTTCCTATGCTTTAAGAACTACTCCCGTGTACGTTCTGAAATCAGTTTCCAGCAATTCTGCCCGGCATTCAAGTCCTCATCGCAGCCTTACTTCAGTATAATTTTGGATGATAGCTGTCATTTATAACTCCGCAGGTTTCTGAATTACAGTGCCCCTGAGCTCCTTTCTTCAACTCGCTTTCTTGTGAGCTGGCCGCAACACCGCAGGATCTCCTCAGGCCCTAATCTAGTTCCAGCATGGCACGCAGAGCCTTTGGTTCATTTATCTTCCTGGTGGGAAATGAGACTTAAATTTGTCCGTCCAGACACCTACAGATAGTCTCCCATTGCTTCTCCTTATTCCTGTTCATCTTCCGAAGAAATTGCAAACAGGGCCAAACAGGAGGTTAAAGGCACTGACTCTCCAAGTGGGGAGAGTGTTAGTAAAGCGTCTGGAATGTTGCACCCGAGTACCAGGGGACGAAAACTGAGACACATTTGAACACGTTTCCCGATCACACGGTGGATCATACTCTTGGTTCCACATGCATGTTTTAGCTGAAGGAAGAATCCCTTAAACATGGAGAGTTGAGACCCATGGAATGGGTACCATGCAATATGACTTCAAAGGGTCTGCATTTGCTCACCAAACCTCACCAATCCTATCACTGCTGCGTTTATGCCACTGTACACACGCTTCATTCTCTTCCGGAGACATATAAATCCATAGGTTTTAAGATTCTTACTAGTCAGGTATATTGTTAGGCGTTTAATATGGGGTGTTGAGTCCACTTCGTTGAGCAAGGAGTAGCTCTTGTCTATTACATATTTGGCTTATGGAATGGTATCTGTGCTAATTTCAATCTCTGGTTTTATGCAGCACCCCAACTCACCTTTCCCCTTAAGCAAGTATAAGTTGGTTTTCTACATTTGACACCCTGTTCTGTTTTGTAATTCAGTTCCTGTGTAGCCAAGTTTACATTCCATGTAGTAGTGATATCTTATGATGTTTCTTTTTCTGTGTGACTTATTTCACTTATAATCATCGTACCTGAATCCACTCATTATGCTGCTACGGGCCTGATGACATAGATTTCATTGCTGAGTGATATTGCATTGTACGTAATTACCACAACTTCTTTATCCATTTTTCGCTTTCTGTGATATTGAACTTGTACCGTAAACGAGGTTCTTGTAAACAGAGCCGGCCCAAACTTTGGGGTGGCTGTGTCTTTTTGATTTTAATTTCCCTAAGCTATAGGACCATAAGTGGAAGTGCCCTAGGCTCTGTTGCTTTGTTTTTTAGATGTTTCAGGAAACACCATACACTTCTCCAGAGTGGCTGCTGGCAATTTACATCCCGCCCATCAGCATAACAAGGCTCCCAGTTCTCCATGACCTATCCTGCCTTTCTGGATTTTACACTTTTTTCAGATGGCCCTTTTGACTGGGGGGCAGTGAGACTTCATTGTAGTGCAGATTTCCTTTGCAAACTTGCTTGGTTGGCCAAAAAGTGCGTATGCGTTTTTTCCTGAATATATTCAGGAAAAAACGCATACGCCCTTTTTGGCCAAGTGCATCATTGTGGACGTTCTGCCTCTTTTCCTATGCTTTACATGCAATTCCAGTCTACGTCCTGAAATCGGTTTCCTGCAATTCTGCCCCGCTTTCAAGTCCTCTTGTCAGCCTTCCTTCAATATATTTTTGGACGATAGCTGTCATTTATAACTCTGCAGGTTTGTGAATTACAGTGCCCCTGAGCTCCTTTCTTCAACTCGCTTTCTCGTGAGCTGGCCGCAACACCGCAGGATTGCTTCGGGCCCTAGTTTGGTTCCGGCATGGCATGCTGATCCTTTGGTTAATTCCTCTTCCTGGTGGGAAATGAGAGTTAAATTTGCCCGTCCAGACACCTCCAGCTAGTCTCTCATTGGTTCTCCCTATTCCTGTTCATTTTCCACAGAGATTGCAAACTCGGCCAAACAGGAGGTTAAAGGCACTGACTCTCCAAGTGGGCAGAGTGTTAGTAAAGCGTCTGGAATGTTGCACCCGAGTACCAGGGGACGAAAACTGAGACACATTTGAACACGTTTCCCGATCACATGGTGGATCATACTCTGGGTTCCACATGCATGTTTTAGCTGAAGGAAGAATCCCTTAAACCTGGAGAGTTGAGACCCATGGAATGGGTACCATGCAATATGACTTCAAAGGGTCTGCATTTGCTCACCAAACTTCACCAATCCTATCACTGCTGCGTTTATGCCGCTGTACACACGCTTGATTCTCTTTCGGAGACATATAAATCGTTAGGTATTAAGATTATTACTAGTCAGGTATATTCTTAGGCGTTTAATGTGGGGTGTTGAGTCCACTTCGTTGAGCAAGGAGTAGCTCTTGTCTATTACATATTTGGCTTATGGAACGGTATCTGTGCTAATTTCAATCTCTGGTTTTATGCAGCACCCCAACTAACCTTTCCACTTAAGCAAGCATAAGTTGGTTTTCTACATTTGACACCCTGTTCTGTTTTGTAATTCAGTTCTTGTGTAGCCAAGTTTACATTCCGTGTAGTAGTGATATCTTATGATGTTTCTTTTTCTGTGTGACTTATTTCACTTAGAATCATCGTACCTGAATCCACTCATTATGCTGCTACGGGCCTGATGACATAGATTTCATTGCTGAGTGATATTGCATTGTACGTAAGTACCACAACTTCTTTATCCATTTTTCGCTTTCTGTGATATTGAACTTGTACCGTAAACGAGGTTCTTGTAAACAGAGCCGGCCGAAACTTTGGGGTGGCTGAGTCTTTTTGATTTCAATTTCCCTAATCTATAGGACCATAAGTGGAAGTGCCCTAGGCTCTGTTGCTTTGTTTTTTTGATGTTTCAGGAAACACCATACACTTCTTCAGAGTGGCTGTTGGCAATTTACATCCCGCCCATCAGCTTAACAAGGCTCCCAGTTCTCCATGGCCTGTCCTGCCTTTCTGGATTTTACACTTTTTTCAGATGGCCCTTTTGACCGGGGGGCAGTGAGACTTCATTGTAGTGCAGATTTCCTTTGCAAGCTTTCTTGGTTGGCCTAAAAGGGCGTATGCGTTTTTTCCTGAATATATTCAGGAAAAAACGCATACGCCCTTTTTGGCCAAGTGCATCATTGTGGACGTTCTGCCTCTTTTCCTATGCTTTACATGCAATTCCAGTCTACCTCCTGAAATCGGTTTTCTGCAATTCTGCCCCGCTTTCAACTCCTCTTGGCAGCCTTCCTTCAATATATTTTTGGACGATAGCTGTCATTTATAACTCTGCAGGATTGTGAATTACAGTGCCCCTGAGCTCCTTTCTTCAACTCGCTTTCTTGTGAGCTGGCCGCAACACCGCAGGATTGCTTCAGGCCCTAGTTTGGTTCCGGCATCGCATGCTGAGACTTTCGTTAATTCCTCTTCCTGGTGGGAAATGAGAGTTAAATTTGCCCGTCCTCACAGCTCCAGCTAGTCTCTCATTGGTTCTCCCTATTCCTGTTCATCTTACGCAGAAATTGCAAACTGGGCCAAACAGGAGGTTAAAGGCACTGACTCTCCAAGTGGGAAGAGTGTTAGTAAAGCGTCTGGAATGTTGCACCCGAGTACCAGGGAACGAAAACTGAGACACATTTGAAAACGTTTCCCGATCACACGGTGGATCATACTCTGGGTTCCACATGCATGTTTTAGCTGAAGGAAGAATCCCTTAAACCTGGAGAGTTGAGACCCATGGAATGGGTACCATGCAATATGACTTCAAAGAGTCTGCATTTGCTCACCGAACCTCACCAATCCTATCACTGCTGCGTTTATGCCGCTGTACACACGCTTGATTCTCTTTCAGAGACATATAAATCCATAGGTTTTAAGATTCTTACTAGTCAGGTATATTGTTAGGCGTTTAATATGGGGTGTTGAGTCCACTTCGTTGAGCAAGGAGTAGCTCATGTCTATTACATATTTGGCTTATGGAACGGTATCTGTGCTAATTTCAATCTCTGGTTTTATGCCGCACCCCAACTCACCTTTCCCCTTAAGCAAGCATAAGTTGGTTTTCTACATTTGAGACCCTGTTCTGTTTTGTAATTCAGTTCCTGTGTAGCCAAGTTTACATTCCGTGTAGTAGTGATACCTTATGATGTTTCTTTTTCTGTGTGACTGATTTCACTTAGAATCATCCTACCTGAATCCACTCATTATGCTGCTACGGGCCTGATGACATAGATTTCATTGCTGAGTGATATTGCATTGTACGTAATTCCCACAACTTCCTTATCCATTTTTCGCTTTCTGTGATATTGAACTTGTACCGTAAACGAGGTTCTTGTAAACAGAGCCGGCCCAAACTTTGGGGTGGCTCTGTCTTTTTGATTTTAATTTCCTTAAGCTATAGGACCATAGGTGGAAGTGCCGTAGGCTCTGTTGCTTTCTTTTTTAGATGTTTCAGGAAACAAAATACACTTCTCCAGAGTGGCTGTTGGCAATTTACATCCCGCCCATCAGCATAACAAGGTTCCCAGTTCTCCATGGCCTGTCCTGCCTTTCTGGATTTTACACTTTTTTCAGATAGCGCTTTTGACCGGGGGGGCAGTGAGACTTCATTGTAGTGCAGATTTCCTTTGCAAACTTGCTTGGTTGGCCAAAACGGGCGTATGCGTTTTTTCCTGTATATATTCAGGAAAAAACGCATATGCACTTTTTGGCCAAGTGCATCATTGTGGACGTTCTGCCTCTTTTCCTATGCTTTACATGCAATTCCAGTCTACCTCCTGAAATCGGTTTCCTGCAATTCTGCCCGGCTTTCAAGTCCTCTTGACAGCCTTCCTTCAATATATTTTTGGAAGATAGCTGTCATTTATAACTCTGCAGGATTGTGAATTACAGTGCCCCTGAGCTACTTTCTTCAACTCGCTTTCTTGTGAGCTGGCCGCAACACCGCAGGATTGCTTCAGGCCCTAGTTTGGTTCCGGCATTGCATGCTGAGCCTTTGGTTAATTCCTCTTCCTGGTTAGAAATGAGAGTTAAATTTGCCCGTCCTCACAGCTCCAGCTAGTCTCTCATTGGTTCTCCCTATTCCTGTTCATCCTACGCAGAAATTGCAAACTGGGCCAAACAGGAGGTTAAAGGCACTGACTCTCCAAGTGGGGAGAGTGTTAGTAAAGCGTCTTGAATGTTGCACCCGAGTACCAGGGGACGAAAACTGAGACACATTTGAACACGTTTCCTGATCACACGGTGGATCATACTCTGTGTTCCACATGCATGTTTCAGCTGAAGGAAGAATCCCTTAAACCTGGAGAGTTGAGACCCATGGAATGGGTACCATGCAGTATGACTTCAAAGGGTCTACATTTGCTCACCGAACCTCACCAATCCTATCACTGCTGCGTTTATGCCGCCGTACACACGCTTGATTCTCTTTCGGAGACATATAAATGCGTAGGGTTTAAGATTATTTCTAGTCAGGTATATTCTTAGGCGTTTAATATGGGGTGTTGAGTCCACTGCGTTGAGCAAGGAGTAGCTCTTGTCTATTACATATTTGGCTTATGGAACGGTATCTGTGCTAATTTCAATCTCTGGTTTCATGCAGCACCCCAACTCACCTTTCCCCTCAAGCAAGCATACGTTGGTTTTCTACATTTGAGACCCTGTTCTGTTTTGTAATTCAGTTCTTGTGTAGCCAAGTTTACCTTCCTTGTAGTAGTGATATCTTATGGTGTTTCTTTTCCTGTGTGACTTATTTCACTTAGAATCATCATACCTGAATCCACTCATTATGCTGCTACGGGCCTGATGACATAGATTTCATTGCTGAGTGATATTGCATTGTACGTAAGTACCACAACTTCTTTATCCATTTTTCGCTTTCTGTGATATTGAACTTGTACCGTAAACGAGGTTCTTGTAAACAGAGCCGTCCCAAACTTTGGGGTGGCTGTGTCTTTTTGATTTTAATTTCCCTAAGCTATAGGACCATAAGTGGAAGTGCCCTAGGCTCTGTTGCTTAGTTTTTTAGATGTTTCAGGAAACACCATACACTTCCCCAGAGTGGCTGTTGGCAATTTACATCCCGCCCATCAGCATATCAAGGCTCCCAGTTCTCCATGGCCTGTCCTGCCTTTCTGGATTTTACACTTTTTTCAGATGGCCCTTTTGACCGGGGGGCAGTGAGACTTCATTGTAGTGCAGATTTCCTTTGCAAGCTTGCTTGGTTGGCCAAAAAGGGCGTATGCGTTTTTTCCTGAATATATTCAGGAAAAAACGCATACGCCCTTTTTGGCCAAGTGCATCATTGTGGACGTTCTGCCTCTTTTCGTATGCTTTACATGCAATTCCTGTCTACCTCCTGAAATCGGTTTCCTGCAATCCTGCCCCGCTTTCATGTCCTCTTGGCAGCCTTACTTCAATATATTTTTGGACGATAGCTGTCATTTATAACTCTGCAGGTTTGTGAATTACAGTGCCCCTGAACTCCTTTCTTCAACTCGCTTTCTTGTGAGCTGGCCGCAACACCGCAGGATTGCTTCAGGCCCTAGTGTGGTTCCGGCACGGCATGCTGAGCCTTTGGTTAATTCCTGTTTCTGGTGGGAAATGAGAGTTAAATTTGCCCGTCCAGACACCTCCAGCTAGTTTCTCATTGGTTCTCCCTATTCCTGTACATTTTCCGCAGAAATTGCAAACTGGGCCAAACAGGAGTTTAAAGACACTGACTCTCCAAGTGGGGAGAGAGTTAGTAAAGCGTCTTGAATGTTGCACCCGAGTACCAGGGGATGCAAACTGAGACACATTTGAACACGTTTCCTGATCACACGGTGGATCATACTCTGTGTTCCACATGCATGTTTCAGCTGAAGGAAGAATCCCTTAAACCTGGAGAGTTGAGACCCATGGAATGGGTACCATGCAGTATGACTTCAAAGGGTCTGCATTTGCTCACCGAACCTCACAAATCCTATCACTGCTGCGTTCATGCCGCTGTACACACGCTTGATTCTCTTTCGGAGACATATAAATCCACAGGTTTTAAGATTCTTACTAGTCAGGTGTATTCTTAGGCGTTTAATATGGGGTGTTGAGTACACTTCGTTTAGCAAGGAGTAGCTCTTGTCTATTACATATTTGGCTTATGGCACGGTATCTGTGCTAATTTCAATCTCTGGTTTCATGCAGCACCCCAACTCACCTTTCCCCTTAAACAAGCATAAGTTGGTTTTCTACATTTGAGACCCTGTTCTGTTTTGTAATTCAGTTCCTGTGTAGCCAAGTTTACATTCCGTGTAGTAGTGATATCTTATGATCTTTCTTTTTCTGTGTGACTTATTTCACTTAGAATCATCGTACCTAAATCCACTCATTATGCTGCGACGGGCCTGATGACATAGATTTCATTGCTGAGTGATATTGCATTGTACGTAAGTACCAAAACTTCTTTATCCATTTTTCGCTTTCTGTGATATTGAACTTGTACCGTAAACGAGGTTCTTGTAAACAGAACCATCCCAAACTTTGGGGTGGCTGTGTCTTTTTGATTTTAATTTCCCTAAGCTATAGGACCATAAGTGGAAGTGCCCTAGGCTCTGTTGCTTTGTTTTTTAGATGTTTCAGGAAACACCATACACTTCTCCAGAGTGGCTGTTGGCAATTTACATCCCGCCCATCGGCATAACAAAGCTCCCAGTTCTCCATGGCCTGTCCTGCCTTTCTGGATTTTACACTTTTTTCAGATGGCCCTTTTGACTGGGGGCAGTGAGACTTCATTGTAGTGTAGATTTCCTTTGCAAGCTTTCTTGGTTGGCCAAAAAGGGCGTATGCGTTTTTTCCTGAATATATTCAGGGAAAAACGCATACGCCCTTTTTGGCCAAGTGCATCATTGTGGACGTTCTGCCTCTTTTCCTATGCTTTACATGCAATTCCCGTCTACCTCCTGAAATCGGTTTCCTGCAATTCTGCCCCGCTTTCAAGTCCTCTTGGCAGCCTTACTTCAATATATTTTTGGACGATAGCTGTCATTTATAACTCTGCAGGTTTGTGAATTACAGTGCCCCTGAGCTCCTTTCTTCAACTCGCTTTCTTGTGAGCTGGCCGCAACACCGCAGGATTGCTTCAGGCCCTAGTGTGGTTCCGGCACGGCACGCTGAGCCTTTGGTTAAATCCTCTTCCTGGTGGGAAATGAGAGTTAAATTTGCCCGTCCACACACCTCCAGCTAGTCTCTCATTGGTTCTCCCTATTCCTGTACATTTTCCGCAGAAATTGCAAACTGGGCCAAACAGGAGTTTAAAGGCACTGACTCTCCAAGTGGGGAGAGTGTTAGTAAAGCGTCTTGAATGTTGCACCCGAGTACCAGGGGACGAAAACTGAGACACATTTGAAAACGTTTCCTGATCACACGGTGGATCATACTCTGTGTTCCACATGCATGTTTCAGCTGAAGGAAGAATCCCTTAAACCTGGAGAGTTGAGACCCATGGAATGGGTACCATGCAATATGACTTCAAAGGGTCTGCATTTGCTCACCGAACCTCACCAATCCTATCACTGCTGCGTTTATGCCACCGTACACACGCTTGATTCTCTTTCGGAGACATATAAATCCGTAGGTTTTAAGATTATTTCTAGTCAGGTATATTCTTAGGCGTTTAATATGGGGTGTTGAGTCCACTTCGTTCAGCAAGTAGTAGCTCTTGTCTATTGCATATTTGGCTTATGGAACGGTATCTGTGCTATTTTCAATCTCTGGTTTCATGCAGCACCCCAACTCACCTTTCCCCTTAAGCAAGCATAAGTTGGTGTTCTACATTTGAGAACCTGTTCTGTTTTGTAATTCAGTTCCTGTGTAGCCAAGTTTATATTCCGTGTAGTAGTGATATCTTATGATGTTTCTTTTTCTGTGTGACTTATTTCACTTAGAATCATCGTACCTGAATTCACTCATTATGCTGCGACGGGCCTGATGACAAGATTTCATTGCTGAGTGAT
The DNA here is from genome assembly GCF_964270905.1 of Leucopleurus acutus. Lineage (NCBI taxonomy): Eukaryota > Metazoa > Chordata > Mammalia > Artiodactyla > Delphinidae > Leucopleurus > Leucopleurus acutus. Next base: position 50,922 of record NW_028138889.1, on the reverse strand, counting down.
ATTGCATTGTACGTAAGTACCACAACTTCTTTATCCATTTTTCGGTTTTGTGATATTGAACTTGTACCGTAAACAAGATTCTTGTAAACAGAGCCGTCCCAAACTTTGGGGTGGTTGTGTCTTTTTGATTTTAATTTCCCTAAGCTATAGGACCATAAGTGGATGTGCCCTAGGCTCTGTTGCTTGTTTTTTAGATGTTTCAGGAAACACCATACACTTCTCCAGAGTGGCTGTTGGCAATTTACATCCCGCCCATCAGCATAACAAGGCTCCCAGTTCTCCATGGCCTGTCCTGCCTTTCTGGATTTTACACTTTTTTCAGATGGCCCTTTTGACCGGGGGGCAGTGAGACTTCATTGTAGTGCAGATTTTCTTTGCAAGCTTGCTTGGTTGGCCAAAAAGGGCGTATGCGTTTTTTCCTGAATATATTCAGGAAAAAACGCATACGCCCTTTTTGGCCAAGTGCATCATTGTGGACGTTCTGCCTCTTTTCCTATGCTTTACATGCAATTCCCGTCTACCTCCTGAAATCGGTTTCCTGCAATTCTGCCCCGCTTTCAAGTCCTCTTGGCAGCCTTACTTCAATATATTTTTGGACGATAGCTGTCATTTATAACTCTGCAGGTTTGTGAATTACAGTGCCCCTGAGCTCCTTTCTTCAACTCGCTTTCTTGTGAGCTGGCCGCAACACCGCAGGATTGCTTCAGGCCCTAGTGTGGTTCTGGCACGGCACGCTGAGCCTTTGGTTAATTCCTCTTCCTGGTGGGAAATGAGAGTTAAATTTGCCCGTCCACACACCTCCAGCTAGTCTCTCATTGGTTCTCCCTATTCCTGTACATTTTCCGCAGAAATTGCAAACTGGGCCAAACAGGAGTTTAAAGGCACTGACTCTCCAAGTGGGGAGAGTGTTAGTAAAGCGTCTTGAATGTTGCACCCGAGTACCAGGGGACGAAAACTGAGAAACATTTGAACACGTTTCCTGATCACACGGTGGATCATACACTGTGTTCCACATGCATGTTTCAGCTGAAGGAAGAATCCCTTAAACCTGGAGAGTTGAGACCCATGGAATGGGGACCATGCAGTATGACTTCAAAGGGTCTGCATTTGCTCACCGAACCTCACCAATCCTATCACTGCTGCATTTATGCAGCCTTACACACGCTTGATTCTCTTTCGGAGACATATAAATCCGTAGGTTTTAAGATTATTTCTAGTCAGGTATATTCTTAGGCGTTTAATATGGGGTGTTGAGTCCACTGCGTTGAGCAAGGAGTAGCTCTTGTCTATTACATATTTGGCTTATGGAACGGTATCTGTGCTAATTTCAATCTCTGGTTTCATGCAGCACCCCAACTCACCTTTCCCCTCAAGCAAGCATAAGTTGGTTTTCTACATTTGAGACCCTGTTCTGTTTTGTAATTCAGTTCTTGTGTAGCCAAGTTTACCTTCCGTGTAGTAGTGATATCTTATGGTGTTTCTTTTTCTGTGTGACTTATTTCACTTAGAATCATCATACCTGAATCCACTCATTATGCTGCGACGGGCCTGATGACATAGATTTCATTGCTGAGTGATATTGCATTGTACGTAAGTACCACAACTTCTTTATCCATTTTTCGCTTTCTGTGATATTGAACTTGTACCGTAAACGAGGTTCTTGTAAACAGAGCCGTCCCAAACTTTGGGGTGGCTGTGTCTTTTTGATTTTAATTTCCCTAAGCTATAGGACCATAAGTGGAAGTGCCCTAGGCTCTGTTGCTTTGTTTTTTAGATGTTTCAGGAAACACCATACACTTCTCCAGAGTGGCTGTTGGCAATTTACATCCCGCCCACCAGCATAACAAGGCTCCCAGTTCTCCATGGCCTGTCCTGCCTTTCTGGATTTTACACTTTTTTCAGATGGCCCTTTTGACCGGGGGGCAGTGAGACTTCATTGTAGTGCAGATTTCCTTTGCAAGCTTTCTTGGTTGGCCAAAAAGGGCGTATGCGTTTTTTCCTGAATATATTCAGGAAAAAACGCATACGCCCTTTTTGGCCAAGTGCATCATTGTGGACGTTCTGCCTCTTTTCCTATGCTTTACATGCAATTCCCGTCTACCTCCTGAAATCGGTTTCCTGCAATTCTGCCCTGCTTTCAAGTCCTCTTGGCAGCCTTATTTCAATATATTTTTGGACGATAGCTGTCCTTTATAACTCTGCAGGTTTGTGAATTACAATGCCCCTGAGCTCCTTTCTTCAACTTGCTCTCTTGTGAGCTGGCCGCAACACCGCAGGATTGCTTCAGGTCCTAGTGTGGTTCCGGCACGGCACGCTGAGCCTTTGGTTAATTCCTCTTCCTGGTGGGAAATGAGAGTTAAATTTGCCCGTCCAGACACCTCCAGCTAGTCTCTCTTTGGTTCTCCCTATTCCTGTACATTTTCCGCAGAAATTGCAAACTGGGCCAAACAGGAGTTTAAAGACACTGACTCTCCAAGTGGGGAGAGTGTTAGTAAAGCATCTTGAATGTTGCACCCGAGTACCAGGGGACGAAAACTGAGACACATTTGAACACGTTTCCCGATCACATGGTGGATCATACTCTGGGTTCCACATGCATGTTTCAGCTGAAGGAAGAATCCCTTAAACCTGGAGAGTTGAGACCCATGGAATGGGGACCATGCAGTATGACTTCAAAGGGTCTGCATTTGCTCACCGAACCTCACCAATCCTATCACTGCTGCATTTATGCAGCCTTACACACGCTTGATTCTCTTTCGGAGACATATAAATCCGTAGGTTTTAAGATTATTTCTAGTCAGGTATATTCTTAGGCGTTTAATATGGGGTGTTGAGTCCACTGCGTTGAGCAAGGAGTAGCTCTTGTCTATTACATATTTGGCTTATGGAACGGTATCTGTGCTAATTTCAATCTCTGGTTTCATGCAGCACCCCAACTCACCTTTCCCCTCAAGCAAGCATAAGTTGGTTTTCTACATTTGAGACCCTGTTCTGTTTTGTAATTCAGTTCTTGTGTAGCCAAGTTTACCTTCCGTGTAGTAGTGATATCTTATGGTGTTTCTTTTTCTGTGTGACTTATTTCACTTAGAATCATCATACCTGAATCCACTCATTATGCTGCGACGGGCCTGATGACATAGATTTCATTGCTGAGTGATATTGCATTGTACGTAAGTACCACAACTTCTTTATCCATTTTTCGCTTTCTGTGATATTGAACTTGTACCGTAAACGAGGTTCTTGTAAACAGAGCCGTCCCAAACTTTGGGGTGGCTGTGTCTTTTTGATTTTAATTTCCCTAAGCTATAGGACCATAAGTGGAAGTGCCCTAGGCTCTGTTGCTTTGTTTTTTAGATGTTTCAGGAAACACCATACACTTCTCCAGAGTGGCTGTTGGCAATTTACATCCCGCCCACCAGCATAACAAGGCTCCCAGTTCTCCATGGCCTGTCCTGCCTTTCTGGATTTTACACTTTTTTCAGATGGCCCTTTTGACCGGGGGGCAGTGAGACTTCATTGTAGTGCAGATTTCCTTTGCAAGCTTTCTTGGTTGGCCAAAAAGGGCGTATGCGTTTTTTCCTGAATATATTCAGGAAAAAACGCATACGCCCTTTTTGGCCAAGTGCATCATTGTGGACGTTCTGCCTCTTTTCCTATGCTTTACATGCAATTCCCGTCTACCTCCTGAAATCGGTTTCCTGCAATTCTGCCCCGCTTTCAAATCCTCTTGGCAGCCTTATTTCAATATATTTTTGGACGATAGCTGTCATTTATAACTCTGCAGGTTTGTGAATTACAGTGCCCCTGAGCTCCTTTCTTCAACTCGCTTTCTTGTGAGCTGGCCGCAACACCGCAGGATTGCTTCAGGCCCTAGAGTGGTTCCGGCACGGCACGCTGAGCCTTTGGTTAATTCCTCTTTCTGGTGGGAAATGAGAGTTAAATTTGCCCGTCCAGACACCTCCAGCTAGTTTCTCATTGGTTCTCCCTATTCCTGTACATTTTCCGCAGAAATTGCAAACTGGGCCATACAGGAGGTTAAAGGCACTGACTCTCCAAGTGGGGAGAGTGTTAGTAAAGCGTCTGGAGTGTTGCACCCGAGTACCAGGGGACGAAAACTGAGACACATTTGAACACGTTTCCTGATCACACGGTGGATCATACTCTGTGTTCCACATGCATGTTTTAGCTGAAGGAAGAATCCCTTAAACTTGGAGAGTTGAGACCCATGGAATGGGTACCATGCAATATGACTTCAAAGGGTCTGCATTTGCTCACCGAACCTCACCAATCCTATCACTGCTGCGTTTATGCCGCTGTACACACGCTTGATTCTCTTTCGGAGACATATAAATCCGTAGTTTTTAAGATTATTTCTAGTCAGGTGTATTCTTAAGCGTTTAATATGGGGTGTTGAGTCCACTTCGTTGAGCAAGGAGTAGCTCTTGTCTATTACATATTTGGCTTATGGAACGGTATCTGTGCTAATTTCAATCTCTGGTTTCATGCAGCACCCCAACTCACCTTTCCCCTTAAGCAAGCATAAGTTGGTTTTCTATATTTGAGACCCTGTTCTGTTTTGTAATTCAGTTCTTGTGTAGCCAAGTTTACCTTCCGTGTAGTAGTGATATCTTATGGTGTTTCTTTTCCTGTGTGACTTATTTCACTTAGAATCATCATACCTGAATCCACTCATTATGCTGCTACGGGCCTGATGACATAGATTTCATTGCTGAGTGATATTGCATTGTACGTAAGTACCACAACTTCTTTATCCATTTTTCGCTTTCTGTGATATTGAACTTGTACCGTAAACGAGGTTCTTGTAAACAGAGCCGTCCCAAACTTTGGGGTGGCTGTGTCTTTTTGATTTTAATTTCCCTAAGCTATAGGACCATAAGTGGAAGTGCCCTAGGCTCTGTTGCTTTGTTTTTTAGATGTTTCAGGAAACACCGTACACTTCTCCAGAGTGGCTGTTGGCAATTTACATCCTGCCCACCAGCATAACAAGGCTCCCAGTTCTCCATGGCCTGTCCTACCTTTCTGGATTTTACACTTTTTTCAGATGGCCCTTTTGACCGTGGGGCAGTGAGACTTCATTGTAGTGCAGATTTCCTTTGCAAGCTTGCTTGGTTGGCCAAAAAGGGCGTATGCGTTTTTTCCTGAATATATTCAGGAAAAAACGCATACGCCCTTTTTGGCCAAGTGCATCATTGTGGACGTTCTGCCTCTTTTCCTATGCTTTACATGCAATTCCAGTGTACCCCCTGAAATCGATTTCCTGCAATTCTGCCCCGCTTTCAAGTTCTCTTGGCAGCCTTACTTCAATATATTTTTGGACGATAGCTGTCATTTATAACTCTGCAGGTTTGTGAATTACAGTGCCCCTGAGCTCGTTTCTTCAACTCGCTTTCTTGTGAGCTGGCCGCAACACCGCAGGATTGCTTCAGGCCCTAGTGTAGTTCCGGCACGGCACGCTGAGCCTTTGGTTAATTCCTCTTCCTGGTGGGAAATGAGAGTTAAATTTGCCCGTCCAGACACCTCCAGATAGTCTCTCTTTCGTTCTCCCTATTCCTGTTCATTTTTCACAGAAATTACAAACTGGGCCAAACAGGAGGTTAAAGGCACTGACTCTCCAAGTGGGGAGAGTGTTAGTAAAGCATCTGGAGTGTTGCACCCGAGTACCAGGGACGAAAACGAGACACATTTGAACACGTTTCCCGATCACATGGTGGATCATACTCTGGGTTCCACATGCATGTTTTAGCTGAAGGAAGAATCCCTTAAACCTGGAGAGTTGAGACCCATGGAATGGGTACCATGCAATATGACTTCAAAGGGTCTGCATTTGCTCACCGAACCTCACCAATCCTATCACTGCTGCGTTTATGCCGCTGTACACACTCTTGATTCTCTTTCAGAGATATATAAATCCGTAGGTTTTAAGATTATTTCTAGTCAGGTATATTCTTAGGCGTTTAATATGGGGTGTTGAGTCCACTTCGTTCAGCAAGGAGTAGCTCTTGTCTATTGCATATTTGGCTTATGGATCGGTATCTGTGCTAATTTCAATCTCTGGTTTCATGCAGCACCCCAACTCACCTTTCCCCTTAAGCAAGCATAAGTTGGTTTTCTACATTTGAGACCCTGTTCTGTTTTGTAATTCAGTTCCTGTGTAGCCAAGTTTACATTCCGTGTAGTAGTGATATCTTATGATGTTTCTTTTTCTGTGTGACTTATTTCACTTAGAATCATCGTACCTGAATCCACTCATTATGCTGCTACGGGCCTGATGACATAGATTTCATTGCTGAGTGATATTGCATTGTACGTAAGTACCACAACTTCTTTATCCATTTTTTGCTTTCTGTGATATTGAACTTGTACCGTAAACGAGGTTCTTGTAAACAGAGCCGTCCCAAACTTTGGGGTGGCTGTGTCTTTTTGATTTTAATTTCCCTAAGCTATAGGACCATAAGTGGAAGTGCCCTAGGCTCTGTTGCTTTGTTTTTTAGATGTTTCAGGAAACACCATACACTTCTCCAGAGTGGCTGTTGGCAATTTACATCCCGCCCACCAGCATAACAAGGCTCCCAGTTCTCCATGGCCTGTCCTGCCTTTCTGGATTTTACACTTTTTTCAGATGGCCCTTTTGACCGGGGGGCAGTGAGACTTCATTGTAGTGCAGATTTCCTTTGCAAGATTTCTTGGTTGGCCTAAAAGGGCGTATGCGTTTTTTCCTGAATATATTCAGGAAAAAACGCATACGCCCTTTTTGGCCAAGTGCATCATTGTGGACGTTCTGCCTCTTTTCCTATGCTTTACATGCAATTCCCGTCTACCTCCTGAAATCGGTTTCCTGCAATTCTGCCCCGCTTTCAAGTCCTCTTGGCAGCCTTACTTCAATATATTTTTGGACGATAGCTGTCATTTATAACTCTGCAGGTTTGTGAATTACAGTGCCCCTGAGCTCCTTTCTTCAACTCGCTTTCTTGTGAGCTGGCCGCAACACCGCAGGATTGCTTCAGGCCCTAGTGTGGTTCTGGCACGGCATGCTGAGCCTTTGGTTAATTCCTCTTTCTGGTGGGAAATGAGAGTTAAATTTGCCCGTCCAGACACCTCCAGCTAGTTTCTCATTGGTTCTCCCTATTCCTGTATATTTTCCGCAGAAATTGCAAACTGGGCCATACAGGAGGTTAAAGGCACTGACTCTCCAAGTGGGGAGAGTGTTAGTAAAGCGTCTGGAGTGTTGCACCCGAGTACGAGGGGACGAAAACTGAGACACATTTGAACACGTTTCCTGATCACACGGTGGATCATAATCTGTGTTCCACATGCATGTTTTAGCTGAAGGAAGAATCCCTTAAACTTGGAGAGTTGAGACCCATGGAATGGGTACCATGCAATATGACTTCAAAGGGTCTGCATTTGCTCACCGAACCTCACCAATCCTATCACTGCTGCGTTTATGCCGCTGTACACACGCTTGATTCTCTTTCGGAGACATATAAATCCGTAGTTTTTAAGATTATTTCTAGTCAGGTGTATTCTTAAGCGTTTAATATGGGGTGTTGAGTCCACTTCGTTGAGCAAGGAGTAGCTCTTGTCTATTACATATTTGGCTTATGGAACGGTATCTGTGCTAATTTCAATCTCTGGTTTCATGCAGAACCCCAACTCACCTTTCCCCTTAAGCAAGCATAAGTTGGTTTTCTACATTTGAGACCCTGTTCTGTTTTGTAATTCAGTTCTTGTGTAGCCAAGTTTACCTTCCGTGTAGTAGTGATATCTTATGGTGTTTCTTTTCCTGTGTGACTTATTTCACTTAGAATCATCATACCTGTATCCACTCATTATGCTGCTACGGGCCTGATGACATAGATTTCATTGCTGAGTGATATTGCATTGTACGTAAGTACCACAACTTCTTTATCCATTTTTTGCTTTCTGTGATATTGAACTTGTACCGTAAACGAGGTTCTTGTAAACAGAGCCGTCCCAAACTTTGGGGTGGCTGTGTCTTTTTGATTTTAATTTCCCTAAGCTATAGGACCATAAGTGGAAGTGCCCTAGGCTCTGTTGCTTTGTTTTTTAGATGTTTCAGGAAACACCATACACTTCTCCAGAGTGGCTGTTGGCAATTTACATCCCGCCCACCAGCATAACAAGGCTCCCAGTTCTCCATGGCCTGTCCTGCCTTTCTGGATTTTACACTTTTTTCAGATGGCCCTTTTGACCGGGGGGCAGTGAGACTTCATTGTAGTGCAGATTTCCTTTGCAAGCTTTCTTGGTTGGCCTAAAAGGGCGTATGCGTTTTTTCCTGAATATATTCAGGAAAAAACGCATACGCCCTTTTTGGCCAAGTGCATCATTGTGGACGTTCTGCCTCTTTTCCTATGCTTTACATGCAATTCCCGTCTACCTCCTGAAATCGGTTTCCTGCAATTCTGCCCCGCTTTCAAGTTCTCTTGGCAGCCTTACTTCAATATATTTTTGGACGATAGCTGTCATTTATAACTCTGCAGGTTTGTGAATTACAGTGCCCCTGAGCTCCTTTCTTCAACTCGCTTTCTTGTGAGCTGGCCGCAACACCGCAGGATTGCTTCAGGCCCTAGTGTGGTTCTGGCACGGCATGCTGAGCCTTTGGTTAATTCCTCTTTCTGGTGGGAAATGAGAGTTAAATTTGCCCGTCCAGACACCTCCAGCTAGTTTCTCATTGGTTCTCCCTATTCCTGTATATTTTCCGCAGAAATTGCAAACTGGGCCATACAGGAGGTTAAAGGCACTGACTCTCCAAGTGGGGAGAGTGTTAGTAAAGCGTCTGGAGTGTTGCACCCGAGTACGAGGGGACGAAAACTGAGACACATTTGAACACGTTTCCTGATCACACGGTGGATCATAATCTGTGTTCCACATGCATGTTTTAGCTGAAGGAAGAATCCCTTAAACTTGGAGAGTTGAGACCCATGGAATGGGTACCATGCAATATGACTTCAAAGGGTCTGCATTTGCTCACCGAACCTCACCAATCCTATCACTGCTGCGTTTATGCCGCTGTACACACGCTTGATTCTCTTTCGGAGACATATAAATCCGTAGTTTTTAAGATTATTTCTAGTCAGGTGTATTCTTAAGCGTTTAATATGGGGTGTTGAGTCCACTTCGTTGAGCAAGGAGTAGCTCTTGTCTATTACATATTTGGCTTATGGAACGGTATCTGTGCTAATTTCAATCTCTGGTTTCATGCAGAACCCCAACTCACCTTTCCCCTTAAGCAAGCATAAGTTGGTTTTCTACATTTGAGACCCTGTTCTGTTTTGTAATTCAGTTCTTGTGTAGCCAAGTTTACCTTCCGTGTAGTAGTGATATCTTATGGTGTTTCTTTTCCTGTGTGACTTATTTCACTTAGAATCATCATACCTGTATCCACTCATTATGCTGCTACGGGCCTGATGACATAGATTTCATTGCTGAGTGATATTGCATTGTACGTAAGTACCACAACTTCTTTATCCATTTTTTGCTTTCTGTGATATTGAACTTGTACCGTAAACGAGGTTCTTGTAAACAGAGCCGTCCCAAACTTTGGGGTGACTGTGTCTTTTTGATTTTAATTTCCCTAAGCTATAGGACCATAAGTGGAAGTGCCCTAGGCTCTGTTGCTTTGTTTTTTAGATGTTTCAGGAAACACCATACACTTCTCCAGAGTGGCTGTTGGCAATTTACATCCCGCCCACCAGCATAACAAGGCTCCCAGTTCTCCATGGCCTGTCCTGCCTTTCTGGATTTTACACTTTTTTCAGATGGCCCTTTTGACCGGGGGGCAGTGAGACTTCATTGTAGTGCAGATATCCTTTGCAAGCTTGCTTGGTTGGCCAAAAAGGGCGTATGCGTTTTTTCCTGAATATATTCAGGAAAAAACGCATACGCCCTTTTTGGCCAAGTGCATCATTGTGGACGTTCTGCCTCTTTTCCTATGCTTTACATGCAATTCCAGTGTACCTCCTGAAATCGATTTCCTGCAATTCTGCCCCGCTTTCAAGTCCTCTTGGCAGCCTTACTTCAATATATTTTTGGACGATAGCTGTCATTTATAACTCTGCAGGTTTGTGAATTACAGTGCCCCTGAGCTCCTTTCTTCAACTCGCTTTCTTGTGAGCTGGCCGCAACACCGCAGGATTGCTTCAGGCCCTAGTGTAGTTCCGGCACGGCACGCTGAGCCTTTGGTTAATTCCTCTTCCTGGTGGGAAATGAGAGTTAAATTTGCCCGACCAGACACCTCCAGATAGTCTCTCTTTCGTTCTCCCTATTCCTGTTCATTTTCCACAGAAATTACAAACTGGGCCAAACAGGAGGTTAAAGGCACTGACTCTCCAAGTGGGGAGAGTGTTAGTAAAGCATCTGGAATGTTGCACCCGAGTACCAGGGACGAAAACGAGACACATTTGAACACGTTTCCCGATCACACGGTGGATCATACTCTGGGTTCCACATGCATGTTTTAGCTGAAGGAAGAATCCCTTAAACCTGGAGAGTTGAGACCCATGGAATGGGTACCATGCAATATGACTTCAAAGGGTCTGCATTTGCTCACCGAACCTCACCAATCCTATCACTGCTGTGTTTATGCCGCTGTACACACGCTTGATTCTCTTTCGGAGACATATAAATCCGTAGGTTTTAAGATTATTTCTAGTCAGGTATATTCTTAGGCGTTTAATATGGGGTGTTGAGTCCACTTCGTTCAGCAAGGAGTAGCTCTTGTCTATTGCATATTTGGCTTATGGAACGGTATCTGTGCTAATTTCAATCTCTGGTTTCATGCAGCACCCCAACTCAACTTTCCCCTTAAGCAAGCATAAGTTGGTTTTCTACATTTGAGAACCTGTTCTGTTTTCTAATTCAGTTCCTGTGTAGCCAAGTTTACATTCCGTGTATTGGTGATATCTTATGATGTTTCTTTTTCTGTGTGACTTATTTCACTTAGAATCATCGTACCTGAATCCACTCATTATGCTGCTACGGGCCTGATGACATAGATTTCAGTGCTGAGTGATATTGCATTGTACGTAAGTACCACAACTTCTTTATCCATTTTTTGCTTTCTGTGATATTGAACTTGTACCGTAAACGAGGTTCTTGTAAACAGAGCCGTCCCAAACTTTGGGGTGGCTGTGTCTTTTTGATTTTAATTTCCCTAAGCTATAGGACCATAAGTGAAAGTGCCCTAGGCTCTGTTGCTTTGTTTTTTAGATGTTTCAGGAAACACCATACACTTCTCCAGAGTGGCTGTTGGCAATTTACATCCCGCCCACCAGCATAACAAGGCTCCCAGTTCTCCATGGCCTGTCCTGCCTTTCTGGATTTTACACTTTTTTCAGATGGCCCTTTTGACCGGGGGGTAGTGACACTTCATTGTAGTGCAGATTTCCTTTGCAAGCTTTCTTGGTTGGCCAAAAAGGGCGTATGCGTTTTTTCCTGAATATATTCAGGAAAAAACGCATACGCCCTTTTTGGCCAAGTGCATCATTGTGGACGTTCTGCCTCTTTTCCTATGCTTTACATGCAATTCCAGTGTACCTCCTGAAATCGATTTCCTGCAATTCTGCCCCGCTTTCAAGTCCTCTTGGCAGCCTTACTTCAATATATTTTTGGACGATAGCTGTCATTTATAACTCTGCAGGTTTGTGAATTACAGTGCCCCTGAGCTCCTTTCTTCAACTCGCTTTTTTGTGAGCTGGCCGCAACACCACAGGATTGCTTCAGGCCCTAGTGTGGATCCGGCGCCGCACACTGAGCCTTTGGTTATTTCCTCTTCCTGGTGGGAAATGAGAGTTAAATTTGCCCGTCCAGACACCTCCAGTTAGTTTATCATTGGTTCTCCCTATTCCTGTACATTTTCCGCAGAAATTGCAAACTGGGCCATACAGGAGGTTAAAGGCACTGACTCTCCAAGTGGAGACAGTGTTAGTAAAGCGTCTGGAGTGTTGCACCCGAGTACCAGGGGACGAAAACTGAGACACATTTGAACACGTTTCCTGATCACACGGTGGATCATACTCTGTGTTCCACATGCATGTTTTAGCTGAAGGAAGAATCCCTTAAACTTGGAGAGTTGAGACCCATGGAATGGGTACCATGCAATATGACTTCAAAGGGTCTGCATTTGCTCACCGAACCTCACCAATCCTATCACTGCTGCGTTTATGCCGCTGTACACACGCTTGATTCTCTTTCGGAGACATATAAATCCGTAGGTTTTAAGATTATTTCTAGTCAAGTATATTCTTAGGCGTTTAATATGGGGTGTTGAGTCCACTTCGTTGAGCAAGGTGTAGCTGTTGTCTATTACATATGTGGCTTATGGAGCGGTATCAGTGCTAATTTCAATCTCTGGTTTCATGCAGCACCCCAACTCACCTTTCCCCTTAAGCAAGCATAAGTTGGTTTTCTACATTTGACACCCTGTTCAGTTTTGTAATTCAGTTCCTTTGTAGCCAAGTTTACATTCCGTGTAGTAGTGATATCTTATGATGTTTCTTTTTCTGTGTGACTTATTTCACTTAGAATCATCATACCTGAATCCACTCATTATGCTGCTACGGGCCTGATGACATAGATTTCATTGCTGAGTGATATTGCATTGTACGTAAGTACCACAACTTCTGTATCCATTTTTCGCTTTCTGTGATATTGAACTTGTACAGTAAACGAGGTTCTTGTAAACAGAGCCGTCCCAAAGTTTGGGGAGGCTGTGTCTTTTTTATTTTAATTTCCCTAAGCTATAGGACCATAAGTGGAAGTGCCCTAGGCTCTGTTGCTTTGTTTTTTAGATGTTTCAGGAAACACCATACACTTCTCCAGAGTGGCTGTTGGCAATTTACATCCCGCCCATCAGCATAACAAGGCTCCCAGTTCTCCATGCCAAGTCCTGCCTTTCTGGATATTACACTTTCTTCAGATGGCCCTTTTGACCGGGGGGCAGTGAGACTTCATTGTAGTGCAGATTTCCTTTGCAAGCTTTCTTGGTTGGCCTAAAAGGGCGTATGCGTTTTTTCCTGAATATATTCAGGAAAAAACGCATACGCCCTTTTTGGCCAAGTGCATCATTGTGGACGTTCTGCCTCTTTTCCTATGCTTTACATGCAATTCCCGTCTACCTCCTGAAATCGGTTTCCTGCAATTCTGCCCCGCTTTCAAGTCCTCTTGGCAGCCTTACTTCAATATATTTTTGGACGATAGCTGTCATTTATAACTCTGCAGGTTTGTGAATTACAGTGCCCCTGAGCTCCTTTCTTCAACTCGCTTTCTTGTGAGCTGGCCGCAACACCGCAGGATTGCTTCAGGCCCTAGTGTGGTTCTGGCACGGCATGCTGAGCCTTTGGTTAATTCCTCTTTCTGGTGGGAAATGAGAGTTAAATTTGCCCGTCCAGACACCTCCAGCTAGTTTCTCATTGGTTCTCCCTATTCCTGTATATTTTCCGCAGAAATTGCAAACTGGGCCATACAGGAGGTTAAAGGCACTGACTCTCCAAGTGGGGAGAGTGTTAGTAAAGCGTCTGGAGTGTTGCACCCGAGTACGAGGGGACGAAAACTGAGACACATTTGAACACGTTTCCTGATCACACGGTGGATCATAATCTGTGTTCCACATGCATGTTTTAGCTGAAGGAAGAATCCCTTAAACTTGGAGAGTTGAGACCCATGGAATGGGTACCATGCAATATGACTTCAAAGGGTCTGCATTTGCTCACCGAACCTCACCAATCCTATCACTGCTGCGTTTATGCCGCTGTACACACGCTTGATTCTCTTTCGGAGACATATAAATCCGTAGTTTTTAAGATTATTTCTAGTCAGGTGTATTCTTAAGCGTTTAATATGGGGTGTTGAGTCCACTTCGTTGAGCAAGGAGTAGCTCTTGTCTATTACATATTTGGCTTATGGAACGGTATCTGTGCTAATTTCAATCTCTGGTTTCATGCAGAACCCCAACTCACCTTTCCCCTTAAGCAAGCATAAGTTGGTTTTCTACATTTGAGACCCTGTTCTGTTTTGTAATTCAGTTCTTGTGTAGCCAAGTTTACCTTCCGTGTAGTAGTGATATCTTATGGTGTTTCTTTTCCTGTGTGACTTATTTCACTTAGAATCATCATACCTGTATCCACTCATTATGCTGCTACGGGCCTGATGACATAGATTTCATTGCTGAGTGATATTGCATTGTACGTAAGTACCACAACTTCTTTATCCATTTTTTGCTTTCTGTGATATTGAACTTGTACCGTAAACGAGGTTCTTGTAAACAGAGCCGTCCCAAACTTTGGGGTGACTGTGTCTTTTTGATTTTAATTTCCCTAAGCTATAGGACCATAAGTGGAAGTGCCCTAGGCTCTGTTGCTTTGTTTTTTAGATGTTTCAGGAAACACCATACACTTCTCCAGAGTGGCTGTTGGCAATTTACATCCCGCCCACCAGCATAACAAGGCTCCCAGTTCTCCATGGCCTGTCCTGCCTTTCTGGATTTTACACTTTTTTCAGATGGCCCTTTTGACCGGGGGGCAGTGAGACTTCATTGTAGTGCAGATATCCTTTGCAAGCTTGCTTGGTTGGCCAAAAAGGGCGTATGCGTTTTTTCCTGCAGGAAAAAACGCATACGCCCTTTTTGGCCAAGTGCATCATTGTGGACGTTCTGCCTCTTTTCCTATGCTTTACATGCAATTCCAGTGTACCTCCTGAAATCGATTTCCTGCAATTCTGCCCCGCTTTCAAGTCCTCTTGGCAGCCTTACTTCAATATATTTTTGGACGATAGCTGTCATTTATAACTCTGCAGGTTTGTGAATTACAGTGCCCCTGAGCTCCTTTCTTCAACTCGCTTTCTTGTGAGCTGGCCGCAACACCGCAGGATTGCTTCAGGCCCTAGTGTAGTTCCGGCACGGCACGCTGAGCCTTTGGTTAATTCCTCTTCCTGGTGGGAAATGAGAGTTAAATTTGCCCGACCAGACACCTCCAGATAGTCTCTCTTTCGTTCTCCCTATTCCTGTTCATTTTCCACAGAAATTACAAACTGGGCCAAACAGGAGGTTAAAGGCACTGACTCTCCAAGTGGGGAGAGTGTTAGTAAAGCATCTGGAATGTTGCACCCGAGTACCAGGGACGAAAACGAGACACATTTGAACACGTTTCCCGATCACACGGTGGATCATACTCTGGGTTCCACATGCATGTTTTAGCTGAAGGAAGAATCCCTTAAACCTGGAGAGTTGAGACCCATGGAATGGGTACCATGCAATATGACTTCAAAGGGTCTGCATTTGCTCACCGAACCTCACCAATCCTATCACTGCTGTGTTTATGCCGCTGTACACACGCTTGATTCTCTTTCGGAGACATATAAATCCGTAGGTTTTAAGATTATTTCTAGTCAGGTATATTCTTAGGCGTTTAATATGGGGTGTTGAGTCCACTTCGTTCAGCAAGGAGTAGCTCTTGTCTATTGCATATTTGGCTTATGGAACGGTATCTGTGCTAATTTCAATCTCTGGTTTCATGCAGCACCCCAACTCAACTTTCCCCTTAAGCAAGCATAAGTTGGTTTTCTACATTTGAGAACCTGTTCTGTTTTCTAATTCAGTTCCTGTGTAGCCAAGTTTACATTCCGTGTATTGGTGATATCTTATGATGTTTCTTTTTCTGTGTGACTTATTTCACTTAGAATCATCGTACCTGAATCCACTCATTATGCTGCTACGGGCCTGATGACATAGATTTCAGTGCTGAGTGATATTGCATTGTACGTAAGTACCACAACTTCTTTATCCATTTTTTGCTTTCTGTGATATTGAACTTGTACCGTAAACGAGGTTCTTGTAAACAGAGCCGTCCCAAACTTTGGGGTGGCTGTGTCTTTTTGATTTTAATTTCCCTAAGCTATAGGACCATAAGTGAAAGTGCCCTAGGCTCTGTTGCTTTGTTTTTTAGATGTTTCAGGAAACACCATACACTTCTCCAGAGTGGCTGTTGGCAATTTACATCCCGCCCACCAGCATAACAAGGCTCCCAGTTCTCCATGGCCTGTCCTGCCTTTCTGGATTTTACACTTTTTTCAGATGGCCCTTTTGACCGGGGGGTAGTGACACTTCATTGTAGTGCAGATTTCCTTTGCAAGCTTTCTTGGTTGGCCAAAAAGGGCGTATGCGTTTTTTCCTGAATATATTCAGGAAAAAACGCATACGCCCTTTTTGGCCAAGTGCATCATTGTGGACGTTCTGCCTCTTTTCCTATGCTTTACATGCAATTCCAGTGTACCTCCTGAAATCGATTTCCTGCAATTCTGCCCCGCTTTCAAGTCCTCTTGGCAGCCTTACTTCAATATATTTTTGGACGATAGCTGTCATTTATAACTCTGCAGGTTTGTGAATTACAGTGCCCCTGAGCTCCTTTCTTCAACTCGCTTTTTTGTGAGCTGGCCGCAACACCACAGGATTGCTTCAGGCCCTAGTGTGGATCCGGCGCCGCACACTGAGCCTTTGGTTATTTCCTCTTCCTGGTGGGAAATGAGAGTTAAATTTGCCCGTCCAGACACCTCCAGTTAGTTTATCATTGGTTCTCCCTATTCCTGTACATTTTCCGCAGAAATTGCAAACTGGGCCATACAGGAGGTTAAAGGCACTGACTCTCCAAGTGGAGAGAGTGTTAGTAAAGCGTCTGGAGTGTTGCACCCGAGTACCAGGGGACGAAAACTGAGACACATTTGAACACGTTTCCTGATCACACGGTGGATCATACTCTGTGTTCCACATGCATGTTTTAGCTGAAGGAAGAATCCCTTAAACTTGGAGAGTTGAGACCCATGGAATGGGTACCATGCAATATGACTTCAAAGGGTCTGCATTTGCTCACCGAACCTCACCAATCCTATCACTGCTGCGTTTATGCCGCTGTACACACGCTTGATTCTCTTTCGGAGACATATAAATCCGTAGGTTTTAAGATTATTTCTAGTCAAGTATATTCTTAGGCGTTTAATATGGGGTGTTGAGTCCACTTCGTTGAGCAAGGTGTAGCTGTTGTCTATTACATATGTGGCTTATGGAGCGGTATCAGTGCTAATTTCAATCTCTGGTTTCATGCAGCACCCCAACTCACCTTTCCCCTTAAGCAAGCATAAGTTGGTTTTCTACATTTGACACCCTGTTCAGTTTTGTAATTCAGTTCCTTTGTAGCCAAGTTTACATTCCGTGTAGTAGTGATATCTTATGATGTTTCTTTTTCTGTGTGACTTATTTCACTTAGAATCATCATACCTGAATCCACTCATTATGCTGCTACGGGCCTGATGACATAGATTTCATTGCTGAGTGATATTGCATTGTACGTAAGTACCACAACTTCTGTATCCATTTTTCGCTTTCTGTGATATTGAACTTGTACAGTAAACGAGGTTCTTGTAAACAGAGCCGTCCCAAAGTTTGGGGAGGCTGTGTCTTTTTTATTTTAATTTCCCTAAGCTATAGGACCATAAGTGGAAGTGCCCTAGGCTCTGTTGCTTTGTTTTTTAGATGTTTCAGGAAACACCATACACTTCTCCAGAGTGGCTGTTGGCAATTTACATCCCGCCCATCAGCATAACAAGGCTCCCAGTTCTCCATGCCAAGTCCTGCCTTTCTGGATATTACACTTTCTTCAGATGGCCCTTTTGACCGGGGGGCAGTGAGACTTCATTGTAGTGTAGATTTCCTTTGCAAGCCTGCTTGGTTGGCGAAAAAGGGCGTATGCGTTTTTTCCTTAATATATTCAGGAAAGAACACATACGCCCTTTTTGGCCAAGTGCATCATTGTGGACGTTCTGCCTCTTTTCCTATGCTTTACATGCAATTCCTGTCTACCTCCTGAAATCGGTTTCCTGCAATTCTGCCCCGCTTTCAAGTCCTCTTGGCAGCCTTACTTCAATATATTTTTGGACGATAGCTGTCATTTATAACTCTGCAGGTTTGTGAATTACCGTGCCCCTGAGCTCCTTTCTTCAACTCGCTTTCTTGTGAGCTGGCCGCAACACCGCAGGATTGCTTCAGGCCCTAGTGTAGTTCCGGCACGGCACGCTGAGCCTTTGGTTAATTCCTCTTCCTGGTGGGAAATGAGAGTTAAATTTGCCCGTCCAGACACCTCCAGATAGTCTCTCTTTCGTTCTCCCTATTCCTGTTCATTTTTCAAAGAAATTACAAACTGGGCCAAACAGGAGGTTAAAGGCACTGACTCTCCAAGTGGGGAGAGTGTTAGTAAAGCATCTGGAATGTTGCACCCGAGTACCAGGGACGAAAACGAGACACATTTGAACACGTTTCCCGATCACACGGTGGATCATACTCTGGGTTCCACATGCATGTTTTAGCTGAAGGAAGAATCCCTTAAACCTGGAGAGTTGAGACCCATGGAATGGGTACCATGCAATATGACTTCAAAGGGTCTGCATTTGCTCACCGAACCTCACCAATCCTATAACTGCTGCGTTTATGCCGCTGTACACACGCTTGATTCTCTTTCGGAGACATATAAATCCGTAGGTTTTAAGATTATTTCTAGTCAGGTATATTCTTAGGCGTTTAATATGGGGTGTTGAGTCCACCTCGTTCAGCAAGGAGTAGCTCTTGTCTATTGCATATTTGGCTTATGGAACGGTATCTGTGCTAATTTCAATCTCTGGTTTCATGCAGCACCCCAACTCACCTTTCCCCTTAAGCAAGCATAAGTTGGTTTTCTACATTTGACACCCTGTTCTGTTTTGTAATTCAGTTCCTGTGTAGCCAAGTTTACATTCCGTGTAGTAGTGATATCTTATGATGTTTCTTTTTCTGTGTGACTTATTTCACTTAGAATCATCGTACCTGAATCCACTCATTATGCTGCTACGGGCCTGATGACATAGATTTCATTGCTGAGTGATATTGCATTGTACGTAAGTACCACAACTTCTTTATCCATTTTTTGCTTTCTGTGATATTGAACTTGTACCGTAAACGAGGTTCTTGTAAACAGAGCCGTCCCAACCTTTGGGGTGGCTGTGTCTTTTTGATTTTAATTTCCCTAAGCTATAGGACCATAAGTGGAAGTGCCCTAGGCTCTGTTGCTTTGTTTTTTAGATGTTTCAGGAAACACCATACACTTCTCCAGAGTGGCTGTTGGCAATTTACATCCCGCCCATCAGCATAACAAGGCTCCCAGTTCTCCATGGCCTGTCCTGCCTTTCTGGATTCTACACTTTTTTCAGATGCCCCTTTTGACCGGGGGGCAGTGAGACTTCATTGTAGTGCAGATTTCCTTTGCAAGCTTGCTTGGTTGGCCAAAAAGGGCGTATGCGTTTTTTCCTGAATATATTCAGGAAAAAACGCATACGCCCTTTTTGGCCAAGTGCATCATTGTGGACGTTCTGCCTCTTTTCCTATGCTTTACATGCAATTCCAGTGTACCCCTGAAATCAATTTCCTGCAATTCTGCCCCGCTTTCAAGTCCTCTTGGCAGCCTTACTTCAATATATTTTTGGACGATAGCTGTCATTTATAACTCTGCAGGTTTGTGAATTACAGTGCCCCTGAGCTCGTTTCTTCAACTCGTTTCATTGTGAGCTGGCAGCAACACCGCAGGATTGCTTCAGGCCCTAGTGTAGTTCCGGCACGGCACGCTGAGCCTTTGGTTAATTCCTCTTCCTGGTGGGAAATGAGAGTTAAATTTGCCCGTCCAGACACCTCCAGATAGTCTCTCTTTTGTTTTCCCTATTCCTGTTCATTTTCCACAGAAATTACAAACTGGGCCAAACAGGAGGTTAAAGGCACTGACTCTCCAAGTGGGGAGAGTGTTAGTAAAGCATCTGGAATGTTGCACCCGAGTACCAGGGACGAAAACGAGACACATTTGAACACGTTTCCCGATCACACGGTGGATCATACTCTGGGTTCCACATGCATGTTTTAGCTGAAGGAAGAATCCCTTAAACCTGGAGAGTTGAGACCCATGGAATGGGTACCATGCAATATGACTTCAAAGGGTCTGCATTTGCTCACCGAACCTCACCAATCCTATCACTGCTGCGTTTATGCCGCTGTACACACGCTTGATTCTCTTTCGGAGACATATAAATCTGTAGGTTTTAAGATTATTTCTAGTCAGGTATATTCTTAGGCGTTTAATATGGGGTGTTGAGTCCACTTCGTTGAGCAAGGAGTAGCTCTTGTCTATTGCATATTTGGCTTATGGAACGGTATCTGTGCTAATTTCAATCTCTGGTTTCATGCAGCACCCCAACTCACCTTTCCCCTTAAGCAAGCATAAGTTGGTTTTCTACATTTGAGACCCTGTTCTGTTTTGTAATTCAGTTCTTGTGTAGCCAAGTTTACCTTCCGTGTAGTAGTGATATCTTATGGTGTTTCTTTTCCTGTGTGACTTATTTCACTTAGAATCATCATACCTGAATCCACTCATTATGCTGCTACAGGCCTGATGACATAGATTTCATTGCTGAGTGATATTGCATTGTACGTAAGTACCACAACTTCTTTATCCATTTTTCGCTTTCTGTTTTACTGAACTTGTACCGTAAACGAGGTTCTTGTAAACAGAGCCGTCCCAAACTTTGGGGTGACTGTGTCTTTTTGATTTTAATTTCCCTAAGCTATAGGACCATAAGTGGAAGTGCCCTAGGCTCTGTTGCTTTGTTTTTTAGATGTTTCAGGAAACACCATACACTTCTCCAGAGTGGCTGTTGGCAATTTACATCCCGCCCATCAGCATAACAAGGCTCCCAGTTCTCCATGGCCTGTCCTGCCTTTCTGGATTTTACACTTTTTTCAGATGGCCCTTTTGACCGGGGGGCAGTGAGACTTCATTGTAGTGCAGATATCCTTTGCAAGCTTGCTTGGTTGGCCAAAAAGGGCGTATGCGTTTTTTCCTGAATATATTCAGGAAAAAACGCATACGCCCTTTTTGGCCAAGTGCATCATTGTGGACGTTCTGCCTCTTTTCCTATGCTTTACTTGCAATTCCAGTGTACCTCCTGAAATCGATTTCCTGCAATTCTGCCCCGCTTTCAAGTCCTCTTGGCAGCCTTACTTCAATATATTTTTGGACGATAGCTGTCATTTATAACTCTGCAGGTTTGTGAATTACAGTGCCCCTGAGCTCGTTTCTTCAACTCGCTTTCTTGTGTGCTGTCCGCAACACCGCAGGATTGCTTCAGGCCCTAGTGTAGTTCCGGCACGGCACGCTGAGCCTTTGGTTAATTCCTCTTCCTGGTGGGAAATGAGAGTTAAATTTGCCCGTCCAGACACCTCCAGCTAGTATCTCTTTGGTTCTCCCTATTCCTGTACATTTTCCGCAGAAATTGCAAACTGGGCCAAACAGGAGTTTAAAGACACTGACTCTCCAAGTGGGGAGACTGTTAGTAAAGCGTCTTGAATGTTGCACCCGAGTACCAGGGGACGAAAACTGAGACACATTTGAACACGTTTCCCGATCACACGGTGGATCATACTCTGTGTTCCACATGCATGTTTCAGCTGAAGGAAGAATCCCTTAAACCTGGAGAGTTGAGACCCATGGAATGGGGACCATGCAGTATGACTACAAAGGGTCTGCATTTGCTCACCGAACCTCACCAATCCTATCACTGCTGCGTTTATGCCGCTGTACACACGCTTGATTCTCTTTCGGAGACATATAAATCCGTAGGTTTTAAGATTATTTCTAGTCAGGTATATTCTTAGGCGTTTAATATGGGGTGTTGAGTCCACTTCGTTGAGCAAGGAGTAGCTCTTGTCTATTACATATTTGGCCTATGGAACGGTATCTGTGCTAATTTCAATCTCTGGTTTCATGCAGCACCCCAACTCACCTTTCCCCTCAAGCAAGCATAAGTTGGTTTTCTACATTTGAGACCCTGTTCTGTTTTGTAATTCAGTTCTTGTGTAGCCAAGTTTACATTCCGTGTAGTAGTGATATCTTATGGTGTTTCTTTTTCTGTGTGACTTATTTCACTTAGAATCATCATACCTGAATCCACTCATTATGCTGCTACGGGCCTGATGACATAGATTTCATTGCTGAGTGATATTGCATTGTACGTAAGTACCACAACTTCTTTATCCATTTTTCGCTTTCTGTGATATTGAACTTGTACCGTAAACGAGGTTCTTGTAAACAGAGCCGTCCCAAACTTTGGGGTGGCTGTGTCTTTTTGATTTTAATTTCCCTAAGCTATAGGACCATAAGTGGAAGTGCCCTAGGCTCTGTTGCTTTGTTTTTTAGATGTTTCAGGAAACACCATACACTTCTCCAGAGTGGCTGTTGGCAATTTACATCCCGCCCACCAGCATAACAAGGCTCCCAGTTCTCCATGGCCTGTCCTGCCTTTCTGGATTTTACACTTTTTTCAGATGGCCCTTTTGACCGGGGGGCAGTGAGACTTCATTGTAGTGCAGATTTCCTTTGCAAGCTTTCTTGGTTGGCCAAAAAGGGCGTATGCGTTTTTTCCTGAATATATTCAGGAAAAACCGCATACGCCCTTTTTGGCCAAGTGCATCATTGTGGACGTTCTGCCTCTTTTCCTATGCTTTACATGCAATTCCCGTCTACCTCCTGAAATCGGTTTCCTGCAATTCTGCCCCGCTTTCAAGTCCTCTTGGCAGCCTTACTTCAATATATTTTTGGACGATAGCTGTCATTTATAACTCTGCAGGTTTGTGAATTACAGTGCCCCTGAGCTCCTTTCTTCAACTCGCTTTCTTGTGAGCTGGCCGCAACACCGCAGGATTGCTTCAGGCCCTAGTGTGGTTCCGGCACGGCACGCTGAGCCTTTGGTTAATTCCTCTTTCTGGTGGGAAATGAGAGTTAAATTTGCCCGTCCAGACACCTCCGCTAGTTTCTCATTGGTTCTCCCTATTCCTGTACATTTTCCGCAGAAATTGCAAACTGGGCCATACAGGAGGTTAAAGGCACTGACTCTCCAAGTGGGGAGAGTGTTAGTAAAGCGTCTGGAGTGTTGCACCCGAGTACGAGGGGACGAAAACTGAGACACATTTGAACACGTTTCCTGATCACACGGTGGATCATAATCTGTGTTCCACATGCATGTTTTAGCTGAAGGAAGAATCCCTTAAACTTGGAGAGTTGAGACCCATGGAATGGGTACCATGCAATATGACTTCAAAGGGTCTGCATTTGCTCACCGAACCTCACCAATCTTATCACTGCTGCGTTTATGCCGCTGTACACACGCTTGATTCTCTTTCGGAGACATATAAATCCGTAGTTTTTAAGATTATTTCTAGTCAGGTGTATTCTTAAGCGTTTAATATGGGGTGTTGAGTCCACTTCGTTGAGCAAGGAGTAGCTCTTGTCTATTACATATTTGGCTTATGGAACGGTATCTGTGCTAATTTCAATCTCTGGTTTCATGCAGCACCCCAACTCACCTTTCCCCTTAAGCAAGCATAAGTTGGTTTTCTACATTTGAGACCCTGTTCTGTTTTGTAATTCAGTTCTTGTGTAGCCAAGTTTACCTTCCGTGTAGTAGTGATATCTTATGGTGTTTCTTTTCCTGTGTGACTTATTTCACTTAGAATCATCATACCTGAATCCACTCATTATGCTGCTACGGGCCTGATGACATAGATTTCATTGCTGAGTGATATTGCATTGTACGTAAGTACCACAACTTCTTTATCCATTTTTCGCTTTCTGTGATATTGAACTTGTACCGTAAACGAGGTTCTTGTAAACAGAGCCGTCCCAAACTTTGGGGTGGCTGTGTCTTTTTGATTTTAATTTCCCTAAGCTATAGGACCATAAGTGAAAGTGCCCTAGGCTCTGTTGCTTTGTTTTTTAGATGTTTCAGGAAACACCATACACTTCTCCAGAGTGGCTGTTGGCAATTTACATCCCGCCCACCAGCATAACAAGGCTCCCAGTTCTCCATGGCCTGTCCTGCCTTTCTGGATTTTACACTTTTTTCAGATGGCCCTTTTGACCGGGGGGTAGTGACACTTCATTGTAGTGCAGATTTCCTTTGCAAGCTTTCTTGGTTGGCCAAAAAGGGCGTATGCGTTTTTTCCTGAATATATTCAGGAAAAAACGCATACGCCCTTTTTGGCCAAGTGCATCATTGTGGACGTTCTGCCTCTTTTCCTATGCTTTACATGCAATTCCAGTGTACCTCCTGAAATCGATTTCCTGCAATTCTGCCCCGCTTTCAAGTCCTCTTGGCAGCCTTACTTCAATATATTTTTGGACGATAGCTGTCATTTATAACTCTGCAGGTTTGTGAATTACAGTGCCCCTGAGCTCCTTTCTTCAACTCGCTTTTTTGTGAGCTGGCCGCAACACCACAGGATTGCTTCAGGCCCTAGTGTGGATCCGGCGCCGCACACTGAGGCTTTGGTTATTTCCTCTTCCTGGTGGGAAATGAGAGTTAAATTTGCCCGTCCAGACACCTCCAGTTAGTTTATCATTGGTTCTCCCTATTCCTGTACATTTTCCGCAGAAATTGCAAACTGGGCCATACAGGAGGTTAAAGGCACTGACTCTCCAAGTGGAGAGAGTGTTAGTAAAGCGTCTGGAGTGTTGCACCCGAGTACCAGGGGACGAAAACTGAGACACATTTGAACACGTTTCCTGATCACACGGTGGATCATACTCTGTGTTCCACATGCATGTTTTAGCTGAAGGAAGAATCCCTTAAACTTGGAGAGTTGAGACCCATGGAATGGGTACCATGCAATATGACTTCAAAGGGTCTGCATTTGCTCACCGAACCTCACCAATCCTATCACTGCTGCGTTTATGCCGCTGTACACACGCTTGATTCTCTTTCGGAGACATATAAATCCGTAGGTTTTAAGATTATTTCTAGTCAAGTGTATTCTTAGGCGTTTAATATGGGGTGTTGAGTCCACTTCGTTGAGCAAGGTGTAGCTGTTGTCTATTACATATGTGGCTTATGGAGCGGTATCAGTGCTAATTTCAATCTCTGGTTTCATGCAGCACCCCAACTCACCTTTCCCCTTAAGCAAGCATAAGTTGGTTTTCTACATTTGACACCCTGTTCAGTTTTGTAATTCAGTTCCTTTGTAGCCAAGTTTACATTCCGTGTAGTAGTGATATCTTATGATGTTTCTTTTTCTGTGTGACTTATTTCACTTAGAATCATCATACCTGAATCCACTCATTATGCTGCTACGGGCCTGATGACATAGATTTCATTGCTGAGTGATATTGCATTGTACGTAAGTACCACAACTTCTGTATCCATTTTTCGCTTTCTGTGATATTGAACTTGTACAGTAAACGAGGTTCTTGTAAACAGAGCCGTCCCAAAGTTTGGGGAGGCTGTGTCTTTTTTATTTTAATTTCCCTAAGCTATAGGACCATAAGTGGAAGTGCCCTAGGCTCTGTTGCTTTGTTTTTTAGATGTTTCAGGAAACACCATACACTTCTCCAGAGTGGCTGTTGGCAATTTACATCCCGCCCATCAGCATAACAAGGCTCCCAGTTCTCCATGCCAAGTCCTGCCTTTCTGGATATTACACTTTCTTCAGATGGCCCTTTTGACCGGGGGGCAGTGAGACTTCATTGTAGTGTAGATTTCCTTTGCAAGCCTGCTTGGTTGGCGAAAAAGGGCGTATGCGTTTTTTCCTTAATATATTCAGGAAAGAACACATACGCCCTTTTTGGCCAAGTGCATCATTGTGGACGTTCTGCCTCTTTTCCTATGCTTTACATGCAATTCCTGTCTACCTCCTGAAATCGGTTTCCTGCAATTCTGCCCCGCTTTCAAGTCCTCTTGGCAGCCTTACTTCAATATATTTTTGGACGATAGCTGTCATTTATAACTCTGCAGGTTTGTGAATTACCGTGCCCCTGAGCTCCTTTCTTCAACTCGCTTTCTTGTGAGCTGGCCGCAACACCGCAGGATTGCTTCAGGCCCTAGTGTAGTTCCGGCACGGCACGCTGAGCCTTTGGTTAATTCCTCTTCCTGGTGGGAAATGAGAGTTAAATTTGCCCGTCCAGACACCTCCAGATAGTCTCTCTTTCGTTCTCCCTATTCCTGTTCATTTTTCAAAGAAATTACAAACTGGGCCAAACAGGAGGTTAAAGGCACTGACTCTCCAAGTGGGGAGAGTGTTAGTAAAGCATCTGGAATGTTGCACCCGAGTACCAGGGACGAAAACGAGACACATTTGAACACGTTTCCCGATCACACGGTGGATCATACTCTGGGTTCCACATGCATGTTTTAGCTGAAGGAAGAATCCCTTAAACCTGGAGAGTTGAGACCCATGGAATGGGTACCATGCAATATGACTTCAAAGGGTCTGCATTTGCTCACCGAACCTCACCAATCCTATAACTGCTGCGTTTATGCCGCTGTACACACGCTTGATTCTCTTTCGGAGACATATAAATCCGTAGGTTTTAAGATTATTTCTAGTCAGGTATATTCTTAGGCGTTTAATATGGGGTGTTGAGTCCACTTCGTTCAGCAAGGAGTAGCTCTTGTCTATTGCATATTTGGCTTATGGAACGGTATCTGTGCTAATTTCAATCTCTGGTTTCATGCAGCACCCCAACTCACCTTTCCCCTTAAGCAAGCATAAGTTGGTTTTCTACATTTGACACCCTGTTCTGTTTTGTAATTCAGTTCCTGTGTAGCCAAGTTTACATTCCGTGTAGTAGTGATATCTTATGATGTTTCTTTTTCTGTGTGACTTATTTCACTTAGAATCATCGTACCTGAATCCACTCATTATGCTGCTACGGGCCTGATGACATAGATTTCATTGCTGAGTGATATTGCATTGTACGTAAGTACCACAACTTCTTTATCCATTTTTTGCTTTCTGTGATATTGAACTTGTACCGTAAACGAGGTTCTTGTAAACAGAGCCGTCCCAACCTTTGGGGTGGCTGTGTCTTTTTGATTTTAATTTCCCTAAGCTATAGGACCATAAGTGGAAGTGCCCTAGGCTCTGTTGCTTTGTTTTTTAGATGTTTCAGGAAACACCATACACTTCTCCAGAGTGGCTGTTGGCAATTTACATCCCGCCCATCAGCATAACAAGGCTCCCAGTTCTCCATGGCCTGTCCTGCCTTTCTGGATTCTACACTTTTTTCAGATGCCCCTTTTGACCGGGGGGCAGTGAGACTTCATTGTAGTGCAGATTTCCTTTGCAAGCTTGCTTGGTTGGCCAAAAAGGGCGTATGCGTTTTTTCCTGAATATATTCAGGAAAAAACGCATACGCCCTTTTTGGCCAAGTGCATCATTGTGGACGTTCTGCCTCTTTTCCTATGCTTTACATGCAATTCCAGTGTACCCCTGAAATCAATTTCCTGCAATTCTGCCCCGCTTTCAAGTCCTCTTGGCAGCCTTACTTCAATATATTTTTGGACGATAGCTGTCATTTATAACTCTGCAGGTTTGTGAATTACAGTGCCCCTGAGCTCGTTTCTTCAACTCGTTTCATTGTGAGCTGGCCGCAACACCGCAGGATTGCTTCAGGCCCTAGTGTAGTTCCGGCACGGCACGCTGAGCCTTTGGTTAATTCCTCTTCCTGGTGGGAAATGAGAGTTAAATTTGCCCGTCCAGACACCTCCAGATAGTCTCTCTTTTGTTTTCCCTATTCCTGTTCATTTTCCACAGAAATTACAAACTGGGCCAAACAGGAGGTTAAAGGCACTGACTCTCCAAGTGGGGAGAGTGTTAGTAAAGCATCTGGAATGTTGCACCCGAGTACCAGGGACGAAAACGAGACACATTTGAACACGTTTCCCGATCACACGGTGGATCATACTCTGGGTTCCACATGCATGTTTTAGCTGAAGGAAGAATCCCTTAAACCTGGAGAGTTGAGACCCATGGAATGGGTACCATGCAATATGACTTCAAAGGGTCTGCATTTGCTCACCGAACCTCACCAATCCTATCACTGCTGCGTTTATGCCGCTGTACACACGCTTGATTCTCTTTCGGAGACATATAAATCTGTAGGTTTTAAGATTATTTCTAGTCAGGTATATTCTTAGGCGTTTAATATGGGGTGTTGAGTCCACTTCGTTGAGCAAGGAGTAGCTCTTGTCTATTGCATATTTGGCTTATGGAACGGTATCTGTGCTAATTTCAATCTCTGGTTTCATGCAGCACCCCAACTCACCTTTCCCCTTAAGCAAGCATAAGTTGGTTTTCTACATTTGAGACCCTGTTCTGTTTTGTAATTCAGTTCTTGTGTAGCCAAGTTTACCTTCCGTGTAGTAGTGATATCTTATGGTGTTTCTTTTCCTGTGTGACTTATTTCACTTAGAATCATCATACCTGAATCCACTCATTATGCTGCTACAGGCCTGATGACATAGATTTCATTGCTGAGTGATATTGCATTGTACGTAAGTACCACAACTTCTTTATCCATTTTTCGCTTTCTGTTTTACTGAACTTGTACCGTAAACGAGGTTCTTGTAAACAGAGCCGTCCCAAACTTTGGGGTGACTGTGTCTTTTTGATTTTAATTTCCCTAAGCTATAGGACCATAAGTGGAAGTGCCCTAGGCTCTGTTGCTTTGTTTTTTAGATGTTTCAGGAAACACCATACACTTCTCCAGAGTGGCTGTTGGCAATTTACATCCCGCCCATCAGCATAACAAGGCTCCCAGTTCTCCATGGCCTGTCCTGCCTTTCTGGATTTTACACTTTTTTCAGATGGCCCTTTTGACCGGGGGGCAGTGAGACTTCATTGTAGTGCAGATATCCTTTGCAAGCTTGCTTGGTTGGCCAAAAAGGGCGTATGCGTTTTTTCCTGAATATATTCAGGAAAAAACGCATACGCCCTTTTTGGCCAAGTGCATCATTGTGGACGTTCTGCCTCTTTTCCTATGCTTTACTTGCAATTCCAGTGTACCTCCTGAAATCGATTTCCTGCAATTCTGCCCCGCTTTCAAGTCCTCTTGGCAGCCTTACTTCAATATATTTTTGGACGATAGCTGTCATTTATAACTCTGCAGGTTTGTGAATTACAGTGCCCCTGAGCTCGTTTCTTCAACTCGCTTTCTTGTGTGCTGTCCGCAACACCGCAGGATTGCTTCAGGCCCTAGTGTAGTTCCGGCACGGCACGCTGAGCCTTTGGTTAATTCCTCTTCCTGGTGGGAAATGAGAGTTAAATTTGCCCGTCCAGACACCTCCAGCTAGTATCTCTTTGGTTCTCCCTATTCCTGTACATTTTCCGCAGAAATTGCAAACTGGGCCAAACAGGAGTTTAAAGACACTGACTCTCCAAGTGGGGAGACTGTTAGTAAAGCGTCTTGAATGTTGCACCCGAGTACCAGGGGACGAAAACTGAGACACATTTGAACACGTTTCCCGATCACACGGTGGATCATACTCTGTGTTCCACATGCATGTTTCAGCTGAAGGAAGAATCCCTTAAACCTGGAGAGTTGAGACCCATGGAATGGGGACCATGCAGTATGACTACAAAGGGTCTGCATTTGCTCACCGAACCTCACCAATCCTATCACTGCTGCGTTTATGCCGCTGTACACACGCTTGATTCTCTTTCGGAGACATATAAATCCGTAGGTTTTAAGATTATTTCTAGTCAGGTATATTCTTAGGCGTTTAATATGGGGTGTTGAGTCCACTTCGTTGAGCAAGGAGTAGCTCTTGTCTATTACATATTTGGCCTATGGAACGGTATCTGTGCTAATTTCAATCTCTGGTTTCATGCAGCACCCCAACTCACCTTTCCCCTCAAGCAAGCATAAGTTGGTTTTCTACATTTGAGACCCTGTTCTGTTTTGTAATTCAGTTCTTGTGTAGCCAAGTTTACATTCCGTGTAGTAGTGATATCTTATGGTGTTTCTTTTTCTGTGTGACTTATTTCACTTAGAATCATCATACCTGAATCCACTCATTATGCTGCTACGGGCCTGATGACATAGATTTCATTGCTGAGTGATATTGCATTGTACGTAAGTACCACAACTTCTTTATCCATTTTTCGCTTTCTGTGATATTGAACTTGTACCGTAAACGAGGTTCTTGTAAACAGAGCCGTCCCAAACTTTGGGGTGGCTGTGTCTTTTTGATTTTAATTTCCCTAAGCTATAGGACCATAAGTGGAAGTGCCCTAGGCTCTGTTGCTTTGTTTTTTAGATGTTTCAGGAAACACCATACACTTCTCCAGAGTGGCTGTTGGCAATTTACATCCCGCCCACCAGCATAACAAGGCTCCCAGTTCTCCATGGCCTGTCCTGCCTTTCTGGATTTTACACTTTTTTCAGATGGCCCTTTTGACCGGGGGGCAGTGAGACTTCATTGTAGTGCAGATTTCCTTTGCAAGCTTTCTTGGTTGGCCAAAAAGGGCGTATGCGTTTTTTCCTGAATATATTCAGGAAAAAACGCATACGCCCTTTTTGGCCAAGTGCATCATTGTGGACGTTCTGCCTCTTTTCCTATGCTTTACATGCAATTCCCGTCTACCTCCTGAAATCGGTTTCCTGCAATTCTGCCCCGCTTTCAAGTCCTCTTGGCAGCCTTACTTCAATATATTTTTGGACGATAGCTGTCATTTATAACTCTGCAGGTTTGTGAATTACAGTGCCCCTGAGCTCCTTTCTTCAACTCGCTTTCTTGTGAGCTGGCCGCAACACCGCAGGATTGCTTCAGGCCCTAGTGTGGTTCCGGCACGGCACGCTGAGCCTTTGGTTAATTCCTCTTTCTGGTGGGAAATGAGAGTTAAATTTGCCCGTCCAGACACCTCCGCTAGTTTCTCATTGGTTCTCCCTATTCCTGTACATTTTCCGCAGAAATTGCAAACTGGGCCATACAGGAGGTTAAAGGCACTGACTCTCCAAGTGGGGAGAGTGTTAGTAAAGCGTCTGGAGTGTTGCACCCGAGTACGAGGGGACGAAAACTGAGACACATTTGAACACGTTTCCTGATCACACGGTGGATCATAATCTGTGTTCCACATGCATGTTTTAGCTGAAGGAAGAATCCCTTAAACTTGGAGAGTTGAGACCCATGGAATGGGTACCATGCAATATGACTTCAAAGGGTCTGCATTTGCTCACCGAACCTCACCAATCTTATCACTGCTGCGTTTATGCCGCTGTACACACGCTTGATTCTCTTTCGGAGACATATAAATCCGTAGTTTTTAAGATTATTTCTAGTCAGGTGTATTCTTAAGCGTTTAATATGGGGTGTTGAGTCCACTTCGTTGAGCAAGGAGTAGCTCTTGTCTATTACATATTTGGCTTATGGAACGGTATCTGTGCTAATTTCAATCTCTGGTTTCATGCAGAACCCCAACTCACCTTTCCCCTTAAGCAAGCATAAGTTGGTTTTCTACATTTGAGACCCTGTTCTGTTTTGTAATTCAGTTCTTGTGTAGCCAAGTTTACCTTCCGTGTAGTAGTGATATCTTATGGTGTTTCTTTTCCTGTGTGACTTATTTCACTTAGAATCATCATACCTGTATCCACTCATTATGCTGCTACGGGCCTGATGACATAGATTTCATTGCTGAGTGATATTGCATTGTACGTAAGTACCACAACTTCTTTATCCATTTTTTGCTTTCTGTGATATTGAACTTGTACCGTAAACGAGGTTCTTGTAAACAGAGCCGTCCCAAACTTTGGGGTGACTGTGTCTTTTTGATTTTAATTTCCCTAAGCTATAGGACCATAAGTGGAAGTGCCCTAGGCTCTGTTGCTTTGTTTTTTAGATGTTTCAGGAAACACCATACACTTCTCCAGAGTGGCTGTTGGCAATTTACATCCCGCCCACCAGCATAACAAGGCTCCCAGTTCTCCATGGCCTGTCCTGCCTTTCTGGATTTTACACTTTTTTCAGATGGCCCTTTTGACCGGGGGGCAGTGAGACTTCATTGTAGTGCAGATATCCTTTGCAAGCTTGCTTGGTTGGCCAAAAAGGGCGTATGCGTTTTTTCCTGAATATATTCAGGAAAAAACGCATACGCCCTTTTTGGCCAAGTGCATCATTGTGGACGTTCTGCCTCTTTTCCTATGCTTTACATGCAATTCCAGTGTACCTCCTGAAATCGATTTCCTGCAATTCTGCCCCGCTTTCAAGTCCTCTTGGCAGCCTTACTTCAATATATTTTTGGACGATAGCTGTCATTTATAACTCTGCAGGTTTGTGAATTACAGTGCCCCTGAGCTCCTTTCTTCAACTCGCTTTCTTGTGAGCTGGCCGCAACACCGCAGGATTGCTTCAGGCCCTAGTGTAGTTCCGGCACGGCACGCTGAGCCTTTGGTTAATTCCTCTTCCTGGTGGGAAATGAGAGTTAAATTTGCCCGTCCAGACACCTCCAGATAGTCTCTCTTTCGTTCTCCCTATTCCTGTTCATTTTCCACAGAAATTACAAACTGGGCCAAACAGGAGGTTAAAGGCACTGACTCTCCAAGTGGGGAGAGTGTTAGTAAAGCATCTGGAATGTTGCACCCGAGTACCAGGGACGAAAACGAGACACATTTGAACACGTTTCCCGATCACACGGTGGATCATACTCTGGGTTCCACATGCATGTTTTAGCTGAAGGAAGAATCCCTTAAACCTGGAGAGTTGAGACCCATGGAATGGGTACCATGCAATATGACTTCAAAGGGTCTGCATTTGCTCACCGAACCTCACCAATCCTATCACTGCTGTGTTTATGCCGCTGTACACACGCTTGATTCTCTTTCGGAGACATATAAATCCGTAGGTTTTAAGATTATTTCTAGTCAGGTATATTCTTAGGCGTTTAATATGGGGTGTTGAGTCCACTTCGTTCAGCAAGGAGTAGCTCTTGTCTATTGCATATTTGGCTTATGGAACGGTATCTGTGCTAATTTCAATCTCTGGTTTCATGCAGCACCCCAACTCAACTTTCCCCTTAAGCAAGCATAAGTTGGTTTTCTACATTTGAGAACCTGTTCTGTTTTCTAATTCAGTTCCTGTGTAGCCAAGTTTACATTCCGTGTATTGGTGATATCTTATGATGTTTCTTTTTCTGTGTGACTTATTTCACTTAGAATCATCGTACCTGAATCCACTCATTATGCTGCTACGGGCCTGATGACATAGATTTCAGTGCTGAGTGATATTGCATTGTACGTAAGTACCACAACTTCTTTATCCATTTTTTGCTTTCTGTGATATTGAACTTGTACCGTAAACGAGGTTCTTGTAAACAGAGCCGTCCCAAACTTTGGGGTGGCTGTGTCTTTTTGATTTTAATTTCCCTAAGCTATAGGACCATAAGTGAAAGTGCCCTAGGCTCTGTTGCTTTGTTTTTTAGATGTTTCAGGAAACACCATACACTTCTCCAGAGTGGCTGTTGGCAATTTACATCCCGCCCACCAGCATAACAAGGCTCCCAGTTCTCCATGGCCTGTCCTGCCTTTCTGGATTTTACACTTTTTTCAGATGGCCCTTTTGACCGGGGGGTAGTGACACTTCATTGTAGTGCAGATTTCCTTTGCAAGCTTTCTTGGTTGGCCAAAAAGGGCGTATGCGTTTTTTCCTGAATATATTCAGGAAAAAACGCATACGCCCTTTTTGGCCAAGTGCATCATTGTGGACGTTCTGCCTCTTTTCCTATGCTTTACATGCAATTCCAGTGTACCTCCTGAAATCGATTTCCTGCAATTCTGCCCCGCTTTCAAGTCCTCTTGGCAGCCTTACTTCAATATATTTTTGGACGATAGCTGTCATTTATAACTCTGCAGGTTTGTGAATTACAGTGCCCCTGAGCTCCTTTCTTCAACTCGCTTTTTTGTGAGCTGGCCGCAACACCACAGGATTGCTTCAGGCCCTAGTGTGGATCCGGCGCCGCACACTGAGCCTTTGGTTATTTCCTCTTCCTGGTGGGAAATGAGAGTTAAATTTGCCCGTCCAGACACCTCCAGTTAGTTTATCATTGGTTCTCCCTATTCCTGTACATTTTCCGCAGAAATTGCAAACTGGGCCATACAGGAGGTTAAAGGCACTGACTCTCCAAGTGGAGAGAGTGTTAGTAAAGCGTCTGGAGTGTTGCACCCGAGTACCAGGGGACGAAAACTGAGACACATTTGAACACGTTTCCTGATCACACGGTGGATCATACTCTGTGTTCCACATGCATGTTTTAGCTGAAGGAAGAATCCCTTAAACTTGGAGAGTTGAGACCCATGGAATGGGTACCATGCAATATGACTTCAAAGGGTCTGCATTTGCTCACCGAACCTCACCAATCCTATCACTGCTGCGTTTATGCCGCTGTACACACGCTTGATTCTCTTTCGGAGACATATAAATCCGTAGGTTTTAAGATTATTTCTAGTCAAGTATATTCTTAGGCGTTTAATATGGGGTGTTGAGTCCACTTCGTTGAGCAAGGTGTAGCTGTTGTCTATTACATATGTGGCTTATGGAGCGGTATCAGTGCTAATTTCAATCTCTGGTTTCATGCAGCACCCCAACTCACCTTTCCCCTTAAGCAAGCATAAGTTGGTTTTCTACATTTGACACCCTGTTCAGTTTTGTAATTCAGTTCCTTTGTAGCCAAGTTTACATTCCGTGTAGTAGTGATATCTTATGATGTTTCTTTTTCTGTGTTACTTATTTCACTTAGAATCATCATACCTGAATCCACTCATTATGCTGCTACGGGCCTGATGACATAGATTTCATTGCTGAGTGATATTGCATTGTACGTAAGTACCACAACTTCTGTATCCATTTTTCGCTTTCTGTGATATTGAACTTGTACAGTAAACGAGGTTCTTGTAAACAGAGCCGTCCCAAAGTTTGGGGAGGCTGTGTCTTTTTTATTTTAATTTCCCTAAGCTATAGGACCATAAGTGGAAGTGCCCTAGGCTCTGTTGCTTTGTTTTTTAGATGTTTCAGGAAACACCATACACTTCTCCAGAGTGGCTGTTGGCAATTTACATCCCGCCCATCAGCATAACAAGGCTCCCAGTTCTCCATGCCAAGTCCTGCCTTTCTGGATATTACACTTTCTTCAGATGGCCCTTTTGACCGGGGGGCAGTGAGACTTCATTGTAGTGTAGATTTCCTTTGCAAGCCTGCTTGGTTGGCGAAAAAGGGCGTATGCGTTTTTTCCTTAATATATTCAGGAAAGAACACATACGCCCTTTTTGGCCAAGTGCATCATTGTGGACGTTCTGCCTCTTTTCCTATGCTTTACATGCAATTCCTGTCTACCTCCTGAAATCGGTTTCCTGCAATTCTGCCCCGCTTTCAAGTCCTCTTGGCAGCCTTACTTCAATATATTTTTGGACGATAGCTGTCATTTATAACTCTGCAGGTTTGTGAATTACCGTGCCCCTGAGCTCCTTTCTTCAACTCGCTTTCTTGTGAGCTGGCCGCAACACCGCAGGATTGCTTCAGGCCCTAGTGTAGTTCCGGCACGGCACGCTGAGCCTTTGGTTAATTCCTCTTCCTGGTGGGAAATGAGAGTTAAATTTGCCCGTCCAGACACCTCCAGATAGTCTCTCTTTCGTTCTCCCTATTCCTGTTCATTTTTCAAAGAAATTACAAACTGGGCCAAACAGGAGGTTAAAGGCACTGACTCTCCAAGTGGGGAGAGTGTTAGTAAAGCATCTGGAATGTTGCACCCGAGTACCAGGGACGAAAACGAGACACATTTGAACACGTTTCCCGATCACACGGTGGATCATACTCTGGGTTCCACATGCATGTTTTAGCTGAAGGAAGAATCCCTTAAACCTGGAGAGTTGAGACCCATGGAATGGGTACCATGCAATATGACTTCAAAGGGTCTGCATTTGCTCACCGAACCTCACCAATCCTATAACTGCTGCGTTTATGCCGCTGTACACACGCTTGATTCTCTTTCGGAGACATATAAATCCGTAGGTTTTAAGATTATTTCTAGTCAGGTATATTCTTAGGCGTTTAATATGGGGTGTTGAGTCCACTTCGTTCAGCAAGGAGTAGCTCTTGTCTATTGCATATTTGGCTTATGGAACGGTATCTGTGCTAATTTCAATCTCTGGTTTCATGCAGCACCCCAACTCACCTTTCCCCTTAAGCAAGCATAAGTTGGTTTTCTACATTTGACACCCTGTTCTGTTTTGTAATTCAGTTCCTGTGTAGCCAAGTTTACATTCCGTGTAGTAGTGATATCTTATGATGTTTCTTTTTCTGTGTGACTTATTTCACTTAGAATCATCGTACCTGAATCCACTCATTATGCTGCTACGGGCCTGATGACATAGATTTCATTGCTGAGTGATATTGCATTGTACGTAAGTACCACAACTTCTTTATCCATTTTTTGCTTTCTGTGATATTGAACTTGTACCGTAAACGAGGTTCTTGTAAACAGAGCCGTCCCAACCTTTGGGGTGGCTGTGTCTTTTTGATTTTAATTTCCCTAAGCTATAGGACCATAAGTGGAAGTGCCCTAGGCTCTGTTGCTTTGTTTTTTAGATGTTTCAGGAAACACCATACACTTCTCCAGAGTGGCTGTTGGCAATTTACATCCCGCCCATCAGCATAACAAGGCTCCCAGTTCTCCATGGCCTGTCCTGCCTTTCTGGATTCTACACTTTTTTCAGATGCCCCTTTTGACCGGGGGGCAGTGAGACTTCATTGTAGTGCAGATTTCCTTTGCAAGCTTGCTTGGTTGGCCAAAAAGGGCGTATGCGTTTTTTCCTGAATATATTCAGGAAAAAACGCATACGCCCTTTTTGGCCAAGTGCATCATTGTGGACGTTCTGCCTCTTTTCCTATGCTTTACATGCAATTCCAGTGTACCCCTGAAATCAATTTCCTGCAATTCTGCCCCGCTTTCAAGTCCTCTTGGCAGCCTTACTTCAATATATTTTTGGACGATAGCTGTCATTTATAACTCTGCAGGTTTGTGAATTACAGTGCCCCTGAGCTCGTTTCTTCAACTCGTTTCATTGTGAGCTGGCAGCAACACCGCAGGATTGCTTCAGGCCCTAGTGTAGTTCCGGCACGGCACGCTGAGCCTTTGGTTAATTCCTCTTCCTGGTGGGAAATGAGAGTTAAATTTGCCCGTCCAGACACCTCCAGATAGTCTCTCTTTTGTTTTCCCTATTCCTGTTCATTTTCCACAGAAATTACAAACTGGGCCAAACAGGAGGTTAAAGGCACTGACTCTCCAAGTGGGGAGAGTGTTAGTAAAGCATCTGGAATGTTGCACCCGAGTACCAGGGACGAAAACGAGACACATTTGAACACGTTTCCCGATCACACGGTGGATCATACTCTGGGTTCCACATGCATGTTTTAGCTGAAGGAAGAATCCCTTAAACCTGGAGAGTTGAGACCCATGGAATGGGTACCATGCAATATGACTTCAAAGGGTCTGCATTTGCTCACCGAACCTCACCAATCCTATCACTGCTGCGTTTATGCCGCTGTACACACGCTTGATTCTCTTTCGGAGACATATAAATCTGTAGGTTTTAAGATTATTTCTAGTCAGGTATATTCTTAGGCGTTTAATATGGGGTGTTGAGTCCACTTCGTTGAGCAAGGAGTAGCTCTTGTCTATTGCATATTTGGCTTATGGAACGGTATCTGTGCTAATTTCAATCTCTGGTTTCATGCAGCACCCCAACTCACCTTTCCCCTTAAGCAAGCATAAGTTGGTTTTCTACATTTGAGACCCTGTTCTGTTTTGTAATTCAGTTCTTGTGTAGCCAAGTTTACCTTCCGTGTAGTAGTGATATCTTATGGTGTTTCTTTTCCTGTGTGACTTATTTCACTTAGAATCATCATACCTGAATCCACTCATTATGCTGCTACAGGCCTGATGACATAGATTTCATTGCTGAGTGATATTGCATTGTACGTAAGTACCACAACTTCTTTATCCATTTTTCGCTTTCTGTTTTACTGAACTTGTACCGTAAACGAGGTTCTTGTAAACAGAGCCGTCCCAAACTTTGGGGTGACTGTGTCTTTTTGATTTTAATTTCCCTAAGCTATAGGACCATAAGTGGAAGTGCCCTAGGCTCTGTTGCTTTGTTTTTTAGATGTTTCAGGAAACACCATACACTTCTCCAGAGTGGCTGTTGGCAATTTACATCCCGCCCATCAGCATAACAAGGCTCCCAGTTCTCCATGGCCTGTCCTGCCTTTCTGGATTTTACACTTTTTTCAGATGGCCCTTTTGACCGGGGGGCAGTGAGACTTCATTGTAGTGCAGATATCCTTTGCAAGCTTGCTTGGTTGGCCAAAAAGGGCGTATGCGTTTTTTCCTGAATATATTCAGGAAAAAACGCATACGCCCTTTTTGGCCAAGTGCATCATT
This sequence comes from Leucopleurus acutus, assembly GCF_964270905.1. Lineage (NCBI taxonomy): Eukaryota > Metazoa > Chordata > Mammalia > Artiodactyla > Delphinidae > Leucopleurus > Leucopleurus acutus. The sequence continues at coordinate 12,563 of NW_028138889.1, read as the reverse complement.
GTGGACGTTCTGCCTCTTTTCCTATGCTTTACTTGCAATTCCAGTGTACCTCCTGAAATCGATTTCCTGCAATTCTGCCCCGCTTTCAAGTCCTCTTGGCAGCCTTACTTCAATATATTTTTGGACGATAGCTGTCATTTATAACTCTGCAGGTTTGTGAATTACAGTGCCCCTGAGCTCGTTTCTTCAACTCGCTTTCTTGTGTGCTGTCCGCAACACCGCAGGATTGCTTCAGGCCCTAGTGTAGTTCCGGCACGGCACGCTGAGCCTTTGGTTAATTCCTCTTCCTGGTGGGAAATGAGAGTTAAATTTGCCCGTCCAGACACCTCCAGCTAGTATCTCTTTGGTTCTCCCTATTCCTGTACATTTTCCGCAGAAATTGCAAACTGGGCCAAACAGGAGTTTAAAGACACTGACTCTCCAAGTGGGGAGACTGTTAGTAAAGCGTCTTGAATGTTGCACCCGAGTACCAGGGGACGAAAACTGAGACACATTTGAACACGTTTCCCGATCACACGGTGGATCATACTCTGTGTTCCACATGCATGTTTCAGCTGAAGGAAGAATCCCTTAAACCTGGAGAGTTGAGACCCATGGAATGGGGACCATGCAGTATGACTACAAAGGGTCTGCATTTGCTCACCGAACCTCACCAATCCTATCACTGCTGCGTTTATGCCGCTGTACACACGCTTGATTCTCTTTCGGAGACATATAAATCCGTAGGTTTTAAGATTATTTCTAGTCAGGTATATTCTTAGGCGTTTAATATGGGGTGTTGAGTCCACTTCGTTGAGCAAGGAGTAGCTCTTGTCTATTACATATTTGGCCTATGGAACGGTATCTGTGCTAATTTCAATCTCTGGTTTCATGCAGCACCCCAACTCACCTTTCCCCTCAAGCAAGCATAAGTTGGTTTTCTACATTTGAGACCCTGTTCTGTTTTGTAATTCAGTTCTTGTGTAGCCAAGTTTACATTCCGTGTAGTAGTGATATCTTATGGTGTTTCTTTTTCTGTGTGACTTATTTCACTTAGAATCATCATACCTGAATCCACTCATTATGCTGCTACGGGCCTGATGACATAGATTTCATTGCTGAGTGATATTGCATTGTACGTAAGTACCACAACTTCTTTATCCATTTTTCGCTTTCTGTGATATTGAACTTGTACCGTAAACGAGGTTCTTGTAAACAGAGCCGTCCCAAACTTTGGGGTGGCTGTGTCTTTTTGATTTTAATTTCCCTAAGCTATAGGACCATAAGTGGAAGTGCCCTAGGCTCTGTTGCTTTGTTTTTTAGATGTTTCAGGAAACACCATACACTTCTCCAGAGTGGCTGTTGGCAATTTACATCCCGCCCACCAGCATAACAAGGCTCCCAGTTCTCCATGGCCTGTCCTGCCTTTCTGGATTTTACACTTTTTTCAGATGGCCCTTTTGACCGGGGGGCAGTGAGACTTCATTGTAGTGCAGATTTCCTTTGCAAGCTTTCTTGGTTGGCCAAAAAGGGCGTATGCGTTTTTTCCTGAATATATTCAGGAAAAAACGCATACGCCCTTTTTGGCCAAGTGCATCATTGTGGACGTTCTGCCTCTTTTCCTATGCTTTACATGCAATTCCCGTCTACCTCCTGAAATCGGTTTCCTGCAATTCTGCCCCGCTTTCAAGTCCTCTTGGCAGCCTTACTTCAATATATTTTTGGACGATAGCTGTCATTTATAACTCTGCAGGTTTGTGAATTACAGTGCCCCTGAGCTCCTTTCTTCAACTCGCTTTCTTGTGAGCTGGCCGCAACACCGCAGGATTGCTTCAGGCCCTAGTGTGGTTCCGGCACGGCACGCTGAGCCTTTGGTTAATTCCTCTTTCTGGTGGGAAATGAGAGTTAAATTTGCCCGTCCAGACACCTCCGCTAGTTTCTCATTGGTTCTCCCTATTCCTGTACATTTTCCGCAGAAATTGCAAACTGGGCCATACAGGAGGTTAAAGGCACTGACTCTCCAAGTGGGGAGAGTGTTAGTAAAGCGTCTGGAGTGTTGCACCCGAGTACGAGGGGACGAAAACTGAGACACATTTGAACACGTTTCCTGATCACACGGTGGATCATAATCTGTGTTCCACATGCATGTTTTAGCTGAAGGAAGAATCCCTTAAACTTGGAGAGTTGAGACCCATGGAATGGGTACCATGCAATATGACTTCAAAGGGTCTGCATTTGCTCACCGAACCTCACCAATCTTATCACTGCTGCGTTTATGCCGCTGTACACACGCTTGATTCTCTTTCGGAGACATATAAATCCGTAGTTTTTAAGATTATTTCTAGTCAGGTGTATTCTTAAGCGTTTAATATGGGGTGTTGAGTCCACTTCGTTGAGCAAGGAGTAGCTCTTGTCTATTACATATTTGGCTTATGGAACGGTATCTGTGCTAATTTCAATCTCTGGTTTCATGCAGCACCCCAACTCACCTTTCCCCTTAAGCAAGCATAAGTTGGTTTTCTACATTTGAGACCCTGTTCTGTTTTGTAATTCAGTTCTTGTGTAGCCAAGTTTACCTTCCGTGTAGTAGTGATATCTTATGGTGTTTCTTTTCCTGTGTGACTTATTTCACTTAGAATCATCATACCTGAATCCACTCATTATGCTGCTACGGGCCTGATGACATAGATTTCATTGCTGAGTGATATTGCATTGTACGTAAGTACCACAACTTCTTTATCCATTTTTCGCTTTCTGTGATATTGAACTTGTACCGTAAACGAGGTTCTTGTAAACAGAGCCGTCCCAAACTTTGGGGTGGCTGTGTCTTTTTGATTTTAATTTCCCTAAGCTATAGGACCATAAGTGAAAGTGCCCTAGGCTCTGTTGCTTTGTTTTTTAGATGTTTCAGGAAACACCATACACTTCTCCAGAGTGGCTGTTGGCAATTTACATCCCGCCCACCAGCATAACAAGGCTCCCAGTTCTCCATGGCCTGTCCTGCCTTTCTGGATTTTACACTTTTTTCAAATGGCCCTTTTGACCGGGGGGCAGTGAGACTTCATTGTAGTGCAGATTTCCTTTGCAAGCTTGCTTGGTTGGCCAAAAAGGGCGTATGCGTTTTTTCCTGAATATATTCAGGAAAAAACGCATACGCCCTTTTTGGCCAAGTGCATCATTGTGGACGTTCTGCCTCTTTTCCTATGCTTTACATGCAATTCCAGTGTACCCCCTGAAATCGATTTCCTGCAATTCTGCCCCGCTTTCAAGTCCTCTTGGCAGCCTTACTTCAATATATTTTTGGACGATAGCTGTCATTTATAACTCTGCAGGTTTGTGAATTACCGTGCCCCTGAGCTCCTTTCTTCAACTCGCTTTCTTGTGAGCTGGCCGCAACACCGCAGGATTGCTTCAGGCCCTAGTGTAGTTCCGGCACGGCATGCTGAGCCTTTGGTTAATTCCTCTTCCTGGTGGGAAATGAGAGTTAAATTTGCCCGTCCAGACACCTACAGATAGTCTCTCTTTCGTTCTCCCTATTCCTGTTCATTTTTCAAAGAAATTACAAACTGGGCCAAACAGGAGGTTAAAGGCACTGACTCTCCAAGTGGGGAGAGTGTTAGTAAAGCATCTGGAATGTTGCACCCGAGTACCAGGGACGAAAACGAGACACATTTGAACACGTTTCCCGATCACACGGATCATACTCTGGGTTCCACATGCATGTTTTAGCTGAAGGAAGAATCCCTTAAACCTGGAGAGTTGAGACCCATGGAATGGGTACCATGCAATATGACTTCAAAGGGTCTGCATTTGCTCACCGAACCTCACCAATCCTATCACTGCTGCGTTTATGCCGCTGTACACACGCTTGATTCTCTTTCGGAGACATATAAATCCGTAGGTTTTAAGATTATTTCTAGTCAAGTATATTCTTAGGCGTTTAATATGGGGTGTTGAGTCCACTTCGTTGAGCAAGGTGTAGCTGTTGTCTATTACATATGTGGCTTATGGAGCGGTATCAGTGCTAATTTCAATCTCTGGTTTCATGCAGCACCCCAACTCACCTTTCCCCTTAAGCAAGCATAAGTTGGTTTTCTACATTTGACACCCTGTTCAGTTTTGTAATTCAGTTCCTTTGTAGCCAAGTTTACATTCCGTGTAGTAGTGATATCTTATGATGTTTCTTTTTCTGTGTGACTTATTTCACTTAGAATCATCATACCTGAATCCACTCATTATGCTGCTACGGGCCTGATGACATAGATTTCATTGCTGAGTGATATTGCATTGTACGTAAGTACCACAACTTCTGTATCCATTTTTCGCTTTCTGTGATATTGAACTTGTACAGTAAACGAGGTTCTTGTAAACAGAGCCGTCCCAAAGTTTGGGGAGGCTGTGTCTTTTTTATTTTAATTTCCCTAAGCTATAGGACCATAAGTGGAAGTGCCCTAGGCTCTGTTGCTTTGTTTTTTAGATGTTTCAGGAAACACCATACACTTCTCCAGAGTGGCTGTTGGCAATTTACATCCCGCCCATCAGCATAACAAGGCTCCCAGTTCTCCATGCCAAGTCCTGCCTTTCTGGATATTACACTTTCTTCAGATGGCCCTTTTGACCGGGGGGCAGTGAGACTTCATTGTAGTGTAGATTTCCTTTGCAAGCCTGCTTGGTTGGCGAAAAAGGGCGTATGCGTTTTTTCCTTAATATATTCAGGAAAGAACACATACGCCCTTTTTGGCCAAGTGCATCATTGTGGACGTTCTGCCTCTTTTCCTATGCTTTACATGCAATTCCTGTCTACCTCCTGAAATCGGTTTCCTGCAATTCTGCCCCGCTTTCAAGTCCTCTTGGCAGCCTTACTTCAATATATTTTTGGACGATAGCTGTCATTTATAACTCTGCAGGTTTGTGAATTACCGTGCCCCTGAGCTCCTTTCTTCAACTCGCTTTCTTGTGAGCTGGCCGCAACACCGCAGGATTGCTTCAGGCCCTAGTGTAGTTCCGGCACGGCACGCTGAGCCTTTGGTTAATTCCTCTTCCTGGTGGGAAATGAGAGTTAAATTTGCCCGTCCAGACACCTCCAGATAGTCTCTCTTTCGTTCTCCCTATTCCTGTTCATTTTTCAAAGAAATTACAAACTGGGCCAAACAGGAGGTTAAAGGCACTGACTCTCCAAGTGGGGAGAGTGTTAGTAAAGCATCTGGAATGTTGCACCCGAGTACCAGGGACGAAAACGAGACACATTTGAACACGTTTCCCGATCACACGGTGGATCATACTCTGGGTTCCACATGCATGTTTTAGCTGAAGGAAGAATCCCTTAAACCTGGAGAGTTGAGACCCATGGAATGGGTACCATGCAATATGACTTCAAAGGGTCTGCATTTGCTCACCGAACCTCACCAATCCTATAACTGCTGCGTTTATGCCGCTGTACACACGCTTGATTCTCTTTCGGAGACATATAAATCCGTAGGTTTTAAGATTATTTCTAGTCAGGTATATTCTTAGGCGTTTAATATGGGGTGTTGAGTCCACTTCGTTCAGCAAGGAGTAGCTCTTGTCTATTGCATATTTGGCTTATGGAACGGTATCTGTGCTAATTTCAATCTCTGGTTTCATGCAGCACCCCAACTCACCTTTCCCCTTAAGCAAGCATAAGTTGGTTTTCTACATTTGACACCCTGTTCTGTTTTGTAATTCAGTTCCTGTGTAGCCAAGTTTACATTCCGTGTAGTAGTGATATCTTATGATGTTTCTTTTTCTGTGTGACTTATTTCACTTAGAATCATCGTACCTGAATCCACTCATTATGCTGCTACGGGCCTGATGACATAGATTTCATTGCTGAGTGATATTGCATTGTACGTAAGTACCACAACTTCTTTATCCATTTTTTGCTTTCTGTGATATTGAACTTGTACCGTAAACGAGGTTCTTGTAAACAGAGCCGTCCCAACCTTTGGGGTGGCTGTGTCTTTTTGATTTTAATTTCCCTAAGCTATAGGACCATAAGTGGAAGTGCCCTAGGCTCTGTTGCTTTGTTTTTTAGATGTTTCAGGAAACACCATACACTTCTCCAGAGTGGCTGTTGGCAATTTACATCCCGCCCATCAGCATAACAAGGCTCCCAGTTCTCCATGGCCTGTCCTGCCTTTCTGGATTCTACACTTTTTTCAGATGCCCCTTTTGACCGGGGGGCAGTGAGACTTCATTGTAGTGCAGATTTCCTTTGCAAGCTTGCTTGGTTGGCCAAAAAGGGCGTATGCGTTTTTTCCTGAATATATTCAGGAAAAAACGCATACGCCCTTTTTGGCCAAGTGCATCATTGTGGACGTTCTGCCTCTTTTCCTATGCTTTACATGCAATTCCAGTGTACCCCTGAAATCAATTTCCTGCAATTCTGCCCCGCTTTCAAGTCCTCTTGGCAGCCTTACTTCAATATATTTTTGGACGATAGCTGTCATTTATAACTCTGCAGGTTTGTGAATTACAGTGCCCCTGAGCTCGTTTCTTCAACTCGTTTCATTGTGAGCTGGCCGCAACACCGCAGGATTGCTTCAGGCCCTAGTGTAGTTCCGGCACGGCACGCTGAGCCTTTGGTTAATTCCTCTTCCTGGTGGGAAATGAGAGTTAAATTTGCCCGTCCAGACACCTCCAGATAGTCTCTCTTTTGTTTTCCCTATTCCTGTTCATTTTCCACAGAAATTACAAACTGGGCCAAACAGGAGGTTAAAGGCACTGACTCTCCAAGTGGGGAGAGTGTTAGTAAAGCATCTGGAATGTTGCACCCGAGTACCAGGGACGAAAACGAGACACATTTGAACACGTTTCCCGATCACACGGTGGATCATACTCTGGGTTCCACATGCATGTTTTAGCTGAAGGAAGAATCCCTTAAACCTGGAGAGTTGAGACCCATGGAATGGGTACCATGCAATATGACTTCAAAGGGTCTGCATTTGCTCACCGAACCTCACCAATCCTATCACTGCTGCGTTTATGCCGCTGTACACACGCTTGATTCTCTTTCGGAGACATATAAATCTGTAGGTTTTAAGATTATTTCTAGTCAGGTATATTCTTAGGCGTTTAATATGGGGTGTTGAGTCCACTTCGTTGAGCAAGGAGTAGCTCTTGTCTATTGCATATTTGGCTTATGGAACGGTATCTGTGCTAATTTCAATCTCTGGTTTCATGCAGCACCCCAACTCACCTTTCCCCTTAAGCAAGCATAAGTTGGTTTTCTACATTTGAGACCCTGTTCTGTTTTGTAATTCAGTTCTTGTGTAGCCAAGTTTACCTTCCGTGTAGTAGTGATATCTTATGGTGTTTCTTTTCCTGTGTGACTTATTTCACTTAGAATCATCATACCTGAATCCACTCATTATGCTGCTACAGGCCTGATGACATAGATTTCATTGCTGAGTGATATTGCATTGTACGTAAGTACCACAACTTCTTTATCCATTTTTCGCTTTCTGTTTTACTGAACTTGTACCGTAAACGAGGTTCTTGTAAACAGAGCCGTCCCAAACTTTGGGGTGACTGTGTCTTTTTGATTTTAATTTCCCTAAGCTATAGGACCATAAGTGGAAGTGCCCTAGGCTCTGTTGCTTTGTTTTTTAGATGTTTCAGGAAACACCATACACTTCTCCAGAGTGGCTGTTGGCAATTTACATCCCGCCCATCAGCATAACAAGGCTCCCAGTTCTCCATGGCCTGTCCTGCCTTTCTGGATTTTACACTTTTTTCAGATGGCCCTTTTGACCGGGGGGCAGTGAGACTTCATTGTAGTGCAGATATCCTTTGCAAGCTTGCTTGGTTGGCCAAAAAGGGCGTATGCGTTTTTTCCTGAATATATTCAGGAAAAAACGCATACGCCCTTTTTGGCCAAGTGCATCATTGTGGACGTTCTGCCTCTTTTCCTATGCTTTACTTGCAATTCCAGTGTACCTCCTGAAATCGATTTCCTGCAATTCTGCCCCGCTTTCAAGTCCTCTTGGCAGCCTTACTTCAATATATTTTTGGACGATAGCTGTCATTTATAACTCTGCAGGTTTGTGAATTACAGTGCCCCTGAGCTCGTTTCTTCAACTCGCTTTCTTGTGTGCTGTCCGCAACACCGCAGGATTGCTTCAGGCCCTAGTGTAGTTCCGGCACGGCACGCTGAGCCTTTGGTTAATTCCTCTTCCTGGTGGGAAATGAGAGTTAAATTTGCCCGTCCAGACACCTCCAGCTAGTATCTCTTTGGTTCTCCCTATTCCTGTACATTTTCCGCAGAAATTGCAAACTGGGCCAAACAGGAGTTTAAAGACACTGACTCTCCAAGTGGGGAGACTGTTAGTAAAGCGTCTTGAATGTTGCACCCGAGTACCAGGGGACGAAAACTGAGACACATTTGAACACGTTTCCCGATCACACGGTGGATCATACTCTGTGTTCCACATGCATGTTTCAGCTGAAGGAAGAATCCCTTAAACCTGGAGAGTTGAGACCCATGGAATGGGGACCATGCAGTATGACTACAAAGGGTCTGCATTTGCTCACCGAACCTCACCAATCCTATCACTGCTGCGTTTATGCCGCTGTACACACGCTTGATTCTCTTTCGGAGACATATAAATCCGTAGGTTTTAAGATTATTTCTAGTCAGGTATATTCTTAGGCGTTTAATATGGGGTGTTGAGTCCACTTCGTTGAGCAAGGAGTAGCTCTTGTCTATTACATATTTGGCCTATGGAACGGTATCTGTGCTAATTTCAATCTCTGGTTTCATGCAGCACCCCAACTCACCTTTCCCCTCAAGCAAGCATAAGTTGGTTTTCTACATTTGAGACCCTGTTCTGTTTTGTAATTCAGTTCTTGTGTAGCCAAGTTTACATTCCGTGTAGTAGTGATATCTTATGGTGTTTCTTTTTCTGTGTGACTTATTTCACTTAGAATCATCATACCTGAATCCACTCATTATGCTGCTACGGGCCTGATGACATAGATTTCATTGCTGAGTGATATTGCATTGTACGTAAGTACCACAACTTCTTTATCCATTTTTTCGCTTTCTGTGATATTGAACTTGTACCGTAAACGAGGTTCTTGTAAACAGAGCCGTCCCAAACTTTGGGGTGGCTGTGTCTTTTTGATTTTAATTTCCCTAAGCTATAGGACCATAAGTGGAAGTGCCCTAGGCTCTGTTGCTTTGTTTTTTGGATGTTTCAGGAAACACCATACACTTCTCCAGAGTGGCTGCTGGCAATTTACATCCCGCCCATCAGCATAACAAGGCTCCCAGTTCTCCATGTCCTGTCCTGCCTTTCTGGATTTTACACTTTTTTCAGATGGCCCTTTTGACCGGGGGGCAGTGAGACTTCATTGTAGTGCAGATTTCCTTTGCAAGCTTGCTTGGTTGGCCAAAAAGTGCGTATGCGTTTTTTCCTGAATATATTCAGGAAAAAATGCATACGCCCTTTTTGGCCAAGTGCATTATTGTGGACGTTCTGCCTCTTTTCCTATGCTTTACATGCAATTCCAGTCTACCTCCTGAAATCGGTTTCCTGCAATTCTGCCCCCTTTCAACTCCTCTTGGCAGCCTTACTTCAATATATTTTTGCAAGATAGCTGTCATTTATAACTCTGCAGGTTTGTGAATTACAGTGCCCCTGAGCTCCTTTCTTCAACTCGCTTTCTTGTGAGCTGGCCGCACACCGCAGGATTGCTTCAGGCCCTAGTTTGGTTCCGGCACGGCATGCTGAGCCTTTGGTTAATTCCTCTTCCTGGTGGGAAATGAGAGTTAAATTTGCCCGTCCAGACACCTCCACCTAGTCTCTCATTGGTTCTCCCTATTCCTGTTCATTTTCCACAGAAATTGCAAACTGGGCCAAACAGGAGGTTTTAGGCACTGACTCTCCAAGTGGGGAGAGTGTTAGTAAAGCGTCTGGAATGTTGCACCCGAGTACCAGGGGACGAAAACTGAGACACATTTGAACACGTTTCCCGATCACACGGTGGATCATACTCTGGGTTGCACATGCATGTTTTAGCTGAAGGAAGAATCCCTTAAACATGGAGAGGTGAGACCCATGGAATGGGTACCATGCAATATGACTTCAAAGGGTCTGCATTTGCTCACCGAACCTCAACAGTCCTATCACTGCTGCGTTTATGCCGCTGTACACACGCTTGATTCTCTTTCGGAGACATATAAATCCATAGGTTTTAAGATTCTTACTAGGTAGGTATATTCTTAGGCGTTTAATATGGGGTGTTGAGTCCACTTCGTTGAGCAAGGAGTAGCTCTTGTCTATTACATATTTGGCTTATGGAACGGTATCTGTGCTCATTTCAATCTCTGGTTTTATGCAGCACCCCAACTCACCTTTCCCCTTAAGCAAGCATAAGTTGGTTTTCTCCATTTGACACCCTGTTCTGTTTTGTAATTCAGTTCTTGTGAAGCCAAGTTTACATTCAGTGTAGTAGTGATATCTTATGATGTTTCTTTTTCTGTGTGACTTATTTCACTTAGAATCATCGTACCTGAATCCACTCATTATGCTGCTACGGGCCTGATGACATAGATTTCATTGCTGAGTGATATTGCATTGTACGTAAGTACCACAACTTCTTTATCCATTTTTCGCTTTCTGTGATATTGAACTTGTCCCGTAAACGATGTTCTTGTAAACAGAGCCGTCCCAAACTTTGGGGTGGCTGTGTCTTTTTGATTTTAATTTCCCTAAGCTATAGGACCATAAGTGGAAGTGCCCTAGGCTCTGTTGCTTTGTTTTTTGGATGTTTCAGGAAACACCATACACTTCTCCAGAGTGGCTGCTGGCAATTTACATCCCGCCCATCAGCATAACAAGGCTCCCAGTTCTCCATGTCCTGTCCTGCCTTTCTGGATTTTACACTTTTTTCAGATGGCCCTTTTGACCGGGGGGCAGTGAGACTTCATTGTAGTGCAGATTTCCTTTGCAAGCTTGCTTGGTTGGCCAAAAAGGGCGTATGCGTTTTTTCCTGACGCATACGCCCTTTTTGGCCAAGTGCATCATTGTGGACGTTCTGCCTCTTTTCCTATGCTTTACATGCAATTCCAGTCTACCTCCTGAAATCGGTTTCCTGCAATTCTGCCCGGCTTTCAACTCCTCTTGGCTGCCTTACTTCAATATATTTTTGGAAGACAGCTGTCATTTATATCTCTGCAGGTTTGTGAATTACAGTGCCCCTGAGCACCTTTCTTCAACTCGCTTTCTTGTGAGCTGGCCGCAACACCGCAGGATTGCTTCAGGCCCTAGTTTGGATCCGGCACGGCATGCTGAGCCTTTGGTTAATTCCTCTTCCTGGTGGGAAATGAGAGTTAAATTTGCCCGTCCAGACACCTCCACCTAATCTCTCATTGGTTCTCCCTATTCCTGTTCATTTTCCACAGAAATTGCAAACTGGGCCAAACAGGAGGTTAAAGGCACTGACTCTCCAAGTGGGGAGAGTGTTAGTAAAGCGTCTGGAATGTTGCACCCGAGTACCAGGGGACGAAAACTGAGACACATTTGAACACGTTTCCGGATCACACGGTGGATCATACTCTGGGTTCCACATGCATGTTTTAGCTGAAGGAAGAATCCCTTAAACATGGAGAGTTGAGACCCATGGAATGGGTACCATGCAATATGACTTCAAAGGGTCTGCATTTGCTCACCGAACCTCACCAGTCCTATCACTGCTGCGTTTATGCCGCTGTACACACGCTTGATTCTCTTTCGGAGACATATAAATCCATAGGTTTTAAGATTCTTACTAGTCATGTATATTCTTAGGCGTTTAATATGGGGTGTTGAGTCCACTTCGTTGAGCAAGGAGTAGCTCTTGTCTATTACATATTTGGCTTATGGAATGGTATCTGTGCTCATTTCAATCTCTGGTTTTATGCAGCACCCCAACTCACCTTTCCCCTTAAGCAAGCATAAGTTGGTTTTCTACATTTGACACCCTGTTCTGTTTTGTAATTCAGTTCTTGTGAAGCCAAGTTTACATACCGTGTAGTAGTGATATCTTATGATGTTTCTTTTTCTGTGTGACTTATTTCACTTAGAATCATCGTACCTGAATCCACTCATTATGCTGCTACGGGCCTGATGACATAGATTTCATTGCTGAGTGATATTGCATTGTACGTAAGTACCACAACTTCCTTATCCATTTTTCGCTTTCTGTGATATTGAACTTGTACCGTAAACGAGGTTCTTGTAAACAGAGCCGTCCCAAACTTTGGGGTGGCTGTGTCTTTTTGATTTTAATTTCCCTAAGCTATAGGACCATAAGTGGAAGTGCCCTAGGCTCTGTTGCTTTGTTTTTTGGATGTTTCAGGAAACACCATACACTTCTCCAGAGTGGCTGCTGGCAATTCACATCCCGCCCATCAGCATAACAAGGCTCCCAGTTCTCCATGGCCTGTCCTGCCTTTCTGGATTTTACACTTTTTTCAGATGGCCCTTTTGACCGGGGGGCAGTGAGACTTCATTGTAGTGCAGATTTCCTTTGCAAGCTTGCTTGGTTGGCCAAAAAGTGCGTATGCGTTTTTTCCTGAA